>NW_024712646.1:192500-199355 GCF_018991925.1 Homarus americanus
AAACATACCCCACCTCCACACACACACACACGTCCCTTGGGGGTTTTTACAGCCAAACTTTGTAACTCTCTCTCTCACCATAACTAGAGTCGTCTCCTTGATTCATCTACTTCACCATTAAGAAAATTGCTTCTCCACTCAGCCCCTCCCACTGGTTCACTCCCTTTACACTTCCTTACATGCTGATTGGTTGCTTGTTGCTAGGGTAGTCAAAAGTGGGCTGGATTTAATGGATACAGGGCTTCTGTAATCGACTAAGCCCCCGTCACACCCTGTCACACAGCCCTGTTAAACAGTCCTCAGTCACACAGCCCCCGTCACATAGCCCCGTCACACAGCCCCCGTCATACACCGTCAGAGCTAATTGCTCTCTAATAATTTTACCTCATTAACAGGTAATGAGGTAAGCGGCGGCTCCTTAGATATATGGAGATTGTGGCTAATGAAGGTGCCGCAATTAAGTCATTAGTCCCATATAATTTAGCATGATTTAGCCCCCAGGTGATGGTAGGTGTGTCTCATCCACAGGTAGGTGAGGTGAGGTGAGGTGAGGTGAGGTTAGGGTTGGTTAGGCGAAACACTGAAACACTGAGAGACACTGAGAGACACTGAAAGACAGGGTAGGTGAGATATTGTTCTCATCTGTTGTATGTCGGGACCTCTTAATATATATATATATATATATATATATATATATATATATATATATATATATATATATATATATATATATATATATATATATATATATATATATATATATATATATATATATATATATATACACAGAATCACACAAACAAACACACAAGACACCAACAAATATATTCCTACCTGGCAACTCCCCAAAGAGAGATGGCGGTGTTGCCATTGTCGAAGTTTGAAGATTTATTTGGATTGATTTTATTCAGAAGTTTTCCTCCTCTGGTGAAGTTGACGCGGCTGTGAGGGGCTGTGTGTACCAAGGCGGTTGTCCCATTGTTCCATTGTGTCTCGGAAGAACTGTGTGTGTGTGTGTGTGTGTGTGAGTTCCATTGTTCCATTGAGACGTAAAACGACTGTATCTGAAGACACATGTGGGACGTGGTTGTTCCAGTTCCTCCATTGTAACTTGGAACAACTTGGAACAATTACGCACAAACGGACTAAAGGTGATGTCTGGTTTGTTCCATTGTATTGTACCATTGGATGATGTGACTCTTCGATACACACAACTTCGTGGTACAACTGTGGACAGAGAATGGGAATGATGGAGTGAAATTGGGAGGAACTGGGGTGTGAAATTGGGAGGACGTGGGGGAGGAGCAGGGGGAGGAATGCCTCTTCTCCCCACCCCTACGTCCGTTTTGATAATCTCCCCACATCCTCTTTCACCTCTCCCCCATCATCCTACTTAACTCCCACACCCACAGACACTCACCCACCCCCTCCCCTCCTAACTCCTCCTCACCTCCCCACCTTTTCACACCTCTTCCTCACCTCCCCATCCCCTCATCACCTCTCCATCATCACCCTACTTACCTCCCACACCCACACGTGCTCTCCTCTCCCTCTCCCCACCTCATGATCTCCCCATTATCCACCCCATACAAGAGAAGGGTCAGTCAAAGCTCATAGAACGACAGGCTAATGAGTGTACAGTGGGGATCTGCTCTCTCTCTCTCTCTCTCTCTCTCTCTCTCTCTCTCTCTCTCTCTCTCTCTCTCTCTCTCTCTCTCTCTCTCTCGATGACCCCTGATAACTCCAAATAGCCCCACATAACCCCAAATAGCCCTAGGTAACCCCAGATAGCCCCGGATAGCCCCCAGATAGATACCGCCTTGTATAATGAGATGTGGATCCCGGGTGTAGGAAATTAATGGGGTTTTGCTATAGGTGAGGCAGACACATAAATTGGCTCGGTGAGAGTGAGAGATAGTGAGAGACAGGGAGGGGGGAAGGTGGTGAGATATAGAGGGAGATAAAGAAAGGGAGGTGAAGGTAGAGACAGGGAGGGTGGAAGGTTGAGAAATAGAGAGAGGGAGATAAAGAGAGTGAGAGTAGAGAGAGAGAGAGATTGTAAAAGAAAGGGAGAGGTACAGAGAGATAAAGAGAGAGAGAAAAAAATGAAAAATTGGAGAAAAAGAGAGAAAGTGAAAGAGAGAAAGAGATTGAAAGACAGACAGACAAATTGACCCACCACATACAGACTCGTCCAGAAAAAACATAACCAAGCATCAAAAAATAACCATATATTAAATTCCTTCCATTCCTATTCATTTTACCTCACCCTGTACAAGTCTGGATCACTGGCACCAACACTCGTCTTATCCTTCCTGACACCCGGGGTTCGAATTTCCACCAACTAATATATACGACACCTGATTAATACCTGTACCACCTGTAAATTAATCTAATAACTAACATTTCAGTTTGTAACACCGCTCACTGTAGTTCATATCCTATACCTCAGTCATTACCTGTATCACGCCTCGCTCATATATCACTCTTGCCCCTTTCCTCTCTTTTATATCACGCCCCCTCCCCCACCTTCTACACTTATATATCATGTTATAGTGTGTTAGTGTGTAATTAAATATAGCCTGAGAATAGAGCAGTCGCCGGCGGCCTTAAAAATACCTAATAATAAGGTTTCTTTAAATGGAGTATAATTATTAAGGTTATAAATAAGGCTCACAGGTATAATTATAGAGTCTTATTATGGTGTGTCATTATAGTGTTCACCTGGTAGTGTATATATATATAGACACCTGGGTAATTATTATAGCTCTATAATTCTGATGGTTGGTTTCATGTTCGTCCTGTCTTTCCCACGACCACTACCATTTTCCCACGACCCCTACCATTTTCCCACGACCCCTACCATTTTCCCACGACCCCTACCATTTTCCCACGACCACTTCAAGTTTCCCACGACCACTGCAAGTTTCCCACGACCACTACGATTTCCCCATCTACATACATACATACATACAATTACGTACATACATACTTACATACATACACGTGACGTCAGCTACACCAGAATACATAAAGTATTTTCTGATGCTCGCTGATGTTTAGAGAACCAGATAAGGGAGTTTGTAACCATGGCGGCGATAAGTGATGCAGGGAGAGAGGGAGGGTGAGGGAGAGGGAGAGAAGAAGGGAGGGAAGGTAAGGGAGAGAATAAGGGAGGGAATGGGGAGGTAAATGAAGGGAGGGAGGGAAGGAGGGAAGGTGAGGGATAGGGAGAAAGAGATGAGGGAGACAGAGAGAGAGATATAAAGGATGATTGGGGATAATGAGGGAGAGAAGATTTAGGAAGGGAGTAAGAAATGAGAAGAGAGAGAAAGAGAGAGAGAGAGAAGGGAGGAAGAGAAGAAGACCAGGATAAAGATATGCAAAGAGTGGATCTAAAAACAATGACACGAAAGTAGAAACAGAGGAAGAGGGAGATAGAGAGAGAAGAGAGAGAAAGAGGGAGAGAGATGGACGAGGGGAGATAACGGAGAGGGAGAGGGGAGTGAGAGATAAGAGAGGGGAGGCATGTGAGGGGGAGATCTCAACGTACGATAAACAAGTGTGGGGAGAGTAGGGAGGGATGGGGGAGGGAAGGAGGGAGGGAGGGAAGGAGGGAGGGAGGGAAGGAGGGAGGGAGGGACATTTTTTGATAAAAATGTAAAGACTCTCTCTCTCTCTCTCTCTCTCTCTCTCTCTCTCTCTCTCTCTCTCTCTCTCTCTCTCTCTCTCTCTCTCTCTCTCTCTCCTTCTTGGCTGATCCCTCTCACTCCCTCTCATGGGGAGTGAGAGGGAGTGGACCCAGGCATCAGCTATCATCATATCTTCAGAATTTACCATCCCACTTTAATTAATTCCGAAATTCGTTGCCAAGTTACCTCCTCACTCGGGGAATTTTATCACTTCCCAGAATTAAATGAATTTCAGGTATTGTTATAGATTCCGGATATTGTTGATAATTCTCGGTATTGCCTAAGTGGTCGTTGTTTTTGGTTACTATAAATTATGTAGTTAAGAAAGAGGAACACACCAACATACACCTCACCTCCTAAACTACTTCATTAGTTTAGGTCACTTTTAATGTCCTACAGGTGTACTGTCAGGTGTAGTACAGGTGCGCTGATAGTTGCAGTACAGGTGTGATACAGGTATGCTGACAGGTGTAGTACAGGTGTTATGATAAGAGGAAGAACAGTCTCAGGTGGTAGTTATATAAAGCAGGTAATTAACAAGGACAGTGATAATAATTAGTGATGGTTGCAGGTGATTACATCCTCTATTGTGTGTCTGTCTGTCTGTCAGTGTAACAATTTATTTATATATCTCTATCTCTCTGGTCATAATAGCTGTCTCCATCTCTCAATATCTCTCCCTAATAAATCTCTGGGTCAGCTTCACTCAACGTGGGAATCTCCCATAAAAAGTCTTAGGTTACAGTCATTGGCTGAACCTGGTCGTGACGTCATCCTTGTGATAGACAGTCTCTCTCCCTTCCCCTCTCACCCTCCTCTCTCACCCTCCTCTCCCCTACCTCCCTTCCCCTCTCACCCTCCTCTCCCCTACCTCCCTTCCCCTCTCACCCTCATCCCTCCTCCCTCCTACCTCCCCTTTCCCTCCGTCTTCCCTGGGGTGTGCCATTGACAGTGTCCCCCCCTCCCCCCCTCTGGGTATGTCATTGTTAACTTCGTTACTGAGTTCGTGGAAGCAATTTCTCAGTCAAAAGGTTGCTTGTCTGGGTCCGTGGTGTGTGTGTGTGTGTGTGTGTGTGTGTGTGTGTGTGTGTGTGTGTGTGTGTGTGTGTGTGTGTGTGTGTGTGTGTGTGTATCAATTCCGTCAGTCTATCTTTCGACTCATCAGTCTATTTACATCTTGTTTTCTCTATTTATCTATATCAACCAATCTAGCTAACTATTTATTCACCCCCCCCTCTCTCTACCTGTGTCTGTGCAGTAATTAAGACCATTTACTGTCCTGCTACGGGATCCGCCTCATGTCCTCTCCTCCCCATACTCCTTTTCCCTCCATCCCTCCTCCCTCCTCCTCTTCCCTCTATATCGACCTATTCCTTCTCCATTTCTTCCCCCCATCCGCCCCCTCCCTCTCGTCCTTGTTCCACCCTACACCTACTTATCTCCTACCCCTCATCCCTCCACCCCTAACCCCCCCATCCCTACTCCCAACACACAGGTAAAGAGGCCAATTCAATTTAGGTGTAATTACCTGTGTTGTGCCTGCCATTACCGCTAATTACCACAACACCAACACGCCAGCCGACCTCACCTGTACCCAGTCTCTTTATCGCTTTCACTGCTCCATTATACAGCTTCAAACTTATCACTGAAACTTTTTGATTTTGAAACTTTTGATTTCTTGTTTTACTTGTTTTTAAGTTCTATATTGAGAGTTTGGTGTGTGTGTGTGTGTGTGTGTGTGTGTGTGTGTGTGTGTGTGTGTGTGTGTGTGTGTGTGTGTGTGTGTGTGTGTGTGTGTGTGTGTGTGTGTGTGTGTGTGTGTGTGTGAAATATATTTGTATATGAATGTGTTTGAAGGAATGAGTGGAGGTGGGAAGAGAAAGTATGAGAAGGAGAAGGGTGTGAAGGAGGAAGGAAGAGAAGGAGGAGTATAAAGGAATAAGGTAGGTAGGTAGAGAGTGTGAAGGAGTGTGAAGGAGGAGGAAGGAGGGATGCGGCTGACAAGAACAGATGGTGTTCATCAGCCACATGACCATCCCTGGAGGAAGAAGGAGGAGAAGGAAGAAGAAGGAGGAGGGAGGAGGAGGAGGGAGAAGGATAGTAAGAGGAACGGAAGTAGCATAAGAATTAGGAAGAACAGGAGTAAAAAAAGATAATAGCAATAAGTTTTTTCCATCTTCCACGATTTACTTTTCCGAAAAAAATTACATAAACAAACACAGATAAGAATTGTTCATACATGGAAGGAAAGACACAGACAGACGTGCATAGACAGACAGACAGACAGACAGACACACAGACAGACAGACAGACAGACAGATAGCCATAGACAGACAGATGAACAGTAGCAACAGACAGACATACAATCACACACATAACACAGATATATACAAAAAAAACAAGACAGACAGATAGATAGATAGATAGATAGATAGCCATTGAGACAGACAAACAGATAGACAGATATACGTCATCCTGAGCCATCGGAATAATCAGCAATGAGTTGAAATTACACCTGTAAATCACCAGTTATCTCACCTGTCTAATCTTGTTATCGTCCTCGTCAAGATAACACAGGTGTGAAGGATGGCTCGTTATCTCTCTCTCGTTGGGTTAATAAGGAAGAGACACTGGACTCTCTCTCTCTCTCTCAACACCGTTCTCCCACTCTCCTACTCTCCCTCACTCTCCCTCACTCTCTCCTCACTTTCTCTCTCCCTCTCACCCTCACTCTCCCTCTCTCCCCCTCTCCCCCCCTCCCTCTCTCCCCTCTCACCCAAACTCTCCTCTCTCTCCCTCTCACCTTACTCTCCGTCCACTCACAATAGGACCTCCCACCGCGTCACTCATCGCCTTAAGTGTGTGTGTTAAGTCATAATAAAGTACAAGAGAGACGTAATTAATGACCCGAGTGCCCAGTGTCTCTCCCTCCCAGTGTCTCTCCCTCTCAGTGTCTCTCCCTCCCAGTGTCTCTCCCTCCCAGTGTCTCTCCCTCCCAGTGTCTCTCCCTCCCAGTGTCTCCCTCCCACTGTCTCTCCCAGTGTCTCTCCCTCCCAGTGTCTCTCCCTCCCAGTGTCTCTCCCTCCCAGTGTCTCTCCCTCCCAGTGTCTCTCCCTCCCAGTGTCTCTCTCCCTCCCAGTGTCTCTCCCTCCCAGTGTCTCTC
>NW_024712647.1:0-36396 GCF_018991925.1 Homarus americanus
TTGCTGTTACAATTAAGATTAACATAACAACAATTGCCCTCATTTTTTTGGAAGTATGAAATGATGGATGGATGAATGTTAACTGACTAAATTGAAGAGGTTGTTCGAACATTATATATGCTGTCTAATGAGAGCGCACAGCCGTTCCCCCCCAAAAAAGGCGCATGCGCATACCTAGAATGCGCATACCTACCATCATCACCATCATTTTTAAACAGTCTGTCAATGTCCATCACCATAGGAGCTACAATACCAAAAACTACATAATGGATTCTCAAATATCCACATCCACCTCCACCTCCTCCTCATTAGTAACTAATCCCAAAAGAATTAAAAGAATGTTAGGTAAAGAAAATACTATATTGATTGATTGTTTTGAAAAACTTATTTTAGATTCGGAAAATATCATATTAAATGAAATAAATAATTTAGGTAATATAACTATTATAAATAATTTAGATACAGTCATTCCAATTAAAATTAAAAATAACAATATACATTCTACTACATTGAAAAAATGGGATACTGAAGGAATGCGTAATACTTTTTATAATAATATTCCTGAAGAAATGGAAGATGAAGAGGAAAATAATAAAATAGGTCTAGCATTGAAATTAGAACACTTTAAAATAATCCAAAATAGATTCACAACCAATGGTGATTCAATATTACTAAATAATAGTAAATCCCAATCTTATGAAGTCAGTCTTAAAAGTCATATATCTACGTTACCATCTCGCAAAATTTGTACCTTAATTAATATTATTAAAAGATAAAATTAATACATACTTAAAATAGTAAAAAAATATTGAAAAAAATATTATGAGTATAAAACTATTTCTATTTATTTTTATATATTATACCTTATGTAATATAATATTAATGAAAATGTTTTCAAATGTAGAGAAACAAGAAGTAATATTTAGGGATAAACTAGAAATATTAACAATTCCCTCTACAATATCTTTAAATAAATTTGATAAAAGTACAGTTGATTGTTTAACTAATAAGGTATTATGTAATACTAATGTTGATTGTGAAATATGTGAGAATAATACCTCTTCCCTGTCTTGCATCGATGGTTTATGTCAATTTTTTAATGAACAAAATGATAAAAAATGGTGTTTGAATGGAGGAATAGAAAATAAATATTTTCAAATTGATGTATTGAAAACCGTATGTTCTTGCCCCGATGATTATGTGGGTAATAGGTGTGAATATTTTAATTATATGAAACCTACAAAAAAAAGTTTTAATCTTTAGTAATGTATATATTAAGTAGATAATTTTCAATTATGTATTTATAGTTGGAGTTGTACTCAAAATGGAACAATACACATCTCTTAATCAACATTATTGTACAGATAGGTTTGTCATAATTAATGACGGAAATGAATGTAGCAAACAAAGTACTTTTTTGCAAGTTTCTCGTATCTTAAAGAACGGTGACGGTGATGATTCTTGTACAAGTGTACTACTTTGTGGATTTGGACCTATATCAACGATGTGTGGGAAATTAGATATTTCTCCCAACAATTAAAAGGAGGACAAATCCATAAAATATATAAGAATTTATTATTTAAAGAGGGTATAAATGGATCACATACAGTTCGTCTTTCAAATTTAGAATATCATCATTTAGTTTTAGATATTGATGTAAAATTTAATGATAATTATGGACCATGCCTTTCTTCTGTTGAATATAAAGAATATTTAATTGTACAACAACAACAACAGCAACAACAACAACAACAGCAATCACCACCATCACCATCACCATCACCACCACCACGGCAACAAACTTCAAACATTGATGCCTTTGAAAATGTAAATAGTATAATATATAAATTGATATATCATTTATCAAGATCTTTGGGACTGGAAAATATACCTATTTATATTCTCGGAAAAGGAGGAACCCTAAATCGTGGATTTCATATAGAGATACCTTCTTTAGTAATGAGTTACTATGATATTGCTGTACTTATAAGCTTGATCCTACAATTAATTATAGCATATTTGGATCTCAGAAATATACTAATAACACTGGTACCTTTATGGAATTTAATAGTACATACCTCCCATATGTTGTATTTTATGAAAATGAAATTTATGATATATCTAACGCACCTCAATATCTGTTATTTGAAAATTTAAAAAGTGCTTTTGATACCTTTAATATTTGTAAGCCTGTTATCGAACCTCAAATTAGAGGATTTCAAACTTACGTTCTAAATAGAAAATTAAATGTGTTTGAAACAAAGATAAAAGGATATTTACAACAAATTGATAAAGGGAAAGGAATCTGCAAAGGAACCCAGTGTTTAAAGGAAACTAATCAATTTGATTATTATTATAATGATAATCAAACTAATAATATAGAAAATGAAGGTGAAAGTGAAAGTGAATCTGAAAATGAATCTGAAAATGAATCTGAAAATGAATCTGAATTAGAGGATGAGGATAATTCATATATTGATGATGTTTATGTGGGTACATTTTATAAAGCTAATAATAAGATGCGAGAAAAAATACCCATTTATAAATGTTTATATTTAAAAGACCCTTAAAAAAAGAAAAAAAAAGAAAAAGTTGATTTAATTGAAATATTACGAAAGTATCCAAAGAGTTATATCAATATAGTAAATATTCCACCTTATGTTTCATATTCAACTATGGGAACTAAAAAACTAGAAGAAATTTTTACCTACCCCCCAATCTCTCAACTGCTGTTATCATCTACACGGAAAAAAATTATTATGGGAATTGATGGTGATTTGAATTTAACAACTGATTCAAATTCAAATTCCTCTAATTATACTCATATTAAATTAAAACCATTTGGAATACAGCATTTAACACAGTTGTGTTGTATTGATAGCATACATAGAAATACTGTTTTTTATCTATTAGGGTTAATTTACATTGTTCAAATACGAAATAATCCCACTAAGAAACCGGATACTGACTTTAGTCAGTTTCTCTCTCTGCTTTGGTTTGAGTTGAAAAAAACGAAAACTGATCTTAAAGTATTTTTGGAAATTATTTATATTTTAAGAGAAAGTCGTGTTGCTTCATCTATCAATGTTAATAATAATACAGCTGATGGATATTATAACATTGAAGATTGGGCCTTTTTGTGTCTTTTAAACTTACTAATTGTATGTGATGATGTGATAACTCTTAAAGAGGCTTTTCTTATAGTACGCAAAGAATCAACTGGCATTTTAAGACTTATTGATGAGGATGAAGACTTGGATTTAGATATTTTAGATAGTAATGATTATAGATATGTACCTTTAATTAATAACTATACTCGTCCATTAAAAATTCCACGTATTTTAATAGCATATTCATTTTTAGAGAATTGGGGATCAAGTTATTATGGTAATTTGGTTGCTGCATATAAACCCATTCTATGTGATAAAAATATGAATCATATGAATATCTGGGATAATATAGCTCATCAATGGATATCTTGCAATACAACTACAAATGTTTCAGTTATAGCATCTGATATATCATTTTTTGCTCGGCAAATAAATTTAATAGATAATTTATACCAGAAATTATGTGATAATAATAATAATAATAATAATAAGAATAAGAATAATAATAAGAAAAAACGGTGTAAATTAGACCTAAACAGTGTTGAACAAAATAACAACAATAAAAAAAATGTCATTCAAACTTCAATATTAAATAATATAAAGGGATATTATTCAACTACCAAGATTCTCGATATTCCTGATAATCTTATCGTAACTTCAAAGTGTTATATTATTTGTGGTAGTTGTAATAAGAAAAATAATACAATATATAATATCTTACCATTACCAATGTATAATATATCGACCAAATATAATGTTAAATCTTATGATTGGGCAAACGTTGAAAAATTAGTTAATCATATACCCCAATGTGCTTTTTTTAATAATCAATTTAATCCATTAGCTAATCATATTATCCAACAAGAATATGAAGAAATGCAACGTGACTTTTACTATGAGAGAGATGAAACAAAATCATCATCATCGAATTATTGGGATGGATTAGACGAAGAACTGAAAAAAACATTGAATAAAAATACTGAACAACGCAAAATTCTAACTTTAAACCGTGATCAATATCACATTAAGTTAACAGATCGCATGTGGAATGAGTCCGTACATAAATTGGCAAGATTAGTTAAATATCACGTCCTTAATCAAATGGTTGAATCTCAAACTGAAATGACAAGGGTTATTGAAAGAGTTCTTACATTTGATATAGAAAAGGGACGAAGACTTAAAGATATTCTTAAAAAAGGGGGTGACAATTGTGAAAGTAATAAGAAAAAAAAATTGAGGTTTTAGATTCGTCACTACGTGAAATTTTACACATACATGGGAGAGATGATAAAGTAGGTGCCCCATTAAAACCTGAATGTAATTGTCCTTTAGTTGATCTTTTGTTAATTTTTTGTCAATGTTTTAGTTATGACGCAGCAACTATGTTATTTTTTATTTCTCGTATTGTAAGAGCTTGTCGACGTATTAGTGATAAAAATATAACCTTCTGTCTTGGGAATTCAAACTCAGGAAAAACATTATTGTTAAATTTACTTATTTTTAATTTAGGAGAATCTGCTGGTATTTTATCTGGTTTTACTGCTCATAAAGGTCTACAAGAAAGGACACATGACTTAGGGCGAGGGGGACGTGATGTAAAATTTTGGTACATGGATGAAACTAGTTCAACTAAACCACTCAATTCTGTCATATTTAAACAAATAAGTGGTGGGGCAGCCATGTGGATTCGTAAGAACTATTCAGACGGAGAGATGATCCATCTTGCCTCTCCAATTTTTTTATTTGGAAATCATACTCCTAGTTTTGATGAGAATGATTCGTCTATAATTAATAGAATACGTATTATACTATTTAGGTCTCTTTTTGATTCAGAGATCCCCTGTTGTTTTCAATACTGTATTTTTCCTCAATTTCCTATAATGACGGATGAAGATAGAAAACAAAAATTGGTAGAGGGTATGATGGCATTATTTATACATTCAAATTGTCATGATAATATAAATTCGCCTTGGTTTTTTAATAGTCTCGACAGTAATGATACGGATTCCTTATATCAAAGAGAATGGTTTATTACACGTAATATTAAAGAGGCTTCTCTTATGTATTCTCCTGAAATTCCCATTGTTAATCAGATCTTGGAACGTTGTAGGTTAGTTGAAAATACGAAGGGGAATTCTTTTATAACATATAAGAGACTAGTGGAGCTCATCCTTAATTTACCCAATGTTCTTAAGAATATAAATATACCAGTTAACGATGTTCTTAAATATATTGAAAGATTTTATCCAATAACACAAGTGAGGTCGGACCATAGTATGTTTGAGAACACCCCCCATTCTTTATTAGATGTCACTAAGAAGACGCGGGTTATTTTTGGTTTAAGGGAACATAGTATTGATTTAAATAATAAAATTATTGGCAGATTAACTGTTAATGCCAATGATGAAGAAATTGATTGTTATTAATAAAATTATTATTATTTTTATTTGGTAATATCTCTCATCCTTCTCTTCAAAACGAACGTCAAAGAATTTTTTTTATATAAAAAATATAAAAACTTTTACTATGCGTGTGCTGTCTCACTTATATATATCTATAATTTCAATTGTTTCAAGTTGGAGAAATAACAATTTAATTTTAGAAATAAAAAATAACCCCCCACAAACCGAAGTTATAGATCCTTCACATAGATATTGTCCTCCTGAACTAAAATACAAATACTTTTTATTTATTCCGCATAAACATAAACATTGGATTTGTTTAACAAAATTTATATACGAGGAGAAGGAGAAGGAGAAGATATTAATTTTAACTGCTAAGCCTGACTATAAAGGTATAGCTACATATGAATATAAAATGGATGATAAAACCGAAAATAATGTTTTACCAAATCCCAAATCAATTTTAATTTTTAAAAAAAATGTGGAGTGCACCCTATTTTGTTATAATGGAGAGCTGCTAAATTACGACGACATAAACGTTACCAAAAATTGGATAAGTAATGAATTTCATGATTTTTCACAAATAATTAGTTTTATAGGTTTATTAAATGACACGGATTTACTATTAAATACCCTTACTAATACTACACTGGAAAATTCTAAAATATTACCAGTAATTTCAATTGATATGATTGTAATAATTATAACAAGTATAATTATTTATATTTTACTTTTTATAATTTTACTAAAACTTTTTTTTATATAAAAAATATATGAACATATAAAGGGAAATTTAGGTAACATTTTACAACAAACGTTGAGATATATTGTTAAAACACATAATACAAATATTAAAACATATATAAATATGTTTGTTATGCTCGATGAAACATTTAATTCTATAATTCAAAATATGTTTGAATATTACCTTAATATTATATATTTTATAGCTAAAATGATGGTAGATGGTACTTGGAACAATTGTAATAGTGTTACAATTTTAAATATTGTAAGGAATGAATATCTTCGTTATATTTACCATCTTGAAAAACGATTAGATATTCTAAAAGTCTATATACTTCTTTTGGAAAATACCCTCTTTTGTCATGGATGGTTACTTTGTGATTTAATACTTAAAATGAAACTTCCACAAATTACCACAAACTTCTTAAATACTAAAAATAAAAAAAAATATCTATGTTCATATAAGGATCTTGAAATGTTACTTACAGATAACATAGATAAAAAAGAAAAAAACTCCATTATTAATATATCACCTACAAATAAATATATTGACGACATGCGACTTCAAATTATTCATGGATTACTTCGATCTATTCTTGAAAGAATTGCGAATGTGGAATGGCTAAATCATCATCTTTTTTTTAAGAATTGCAATATAGATAGCTTAAAAGATCATCTTCGAACGACTCAACTCAATATATATAAAAAAGGAAATGTGTATATGTATATTAAAGATAGAAATGGAAATATAGAGAAAGAAGAAGAAGAAGAAGAAGAAGAAGAAGAAGAAGAAGAAGAAGAAGAAGAAGAAGAAGAAGAAGAAGAAGAAGAAGAAGAAGAATTGAAAGAATTGCGAATGTGGAATGGCTAAATCATCATCTTTTTTTTAAGAATTGCAATATAGATAGCTTAAAAGACCATCTTCGGACGACTCAACTCAATATAAATATAGTGTATATGTATATTAAAGATAGAAATATAGAGAAAGAAGAAGAAGAAGAAGAAGAAGAAGAAGAAGAAGAAGAAGAAGAAGAAGAAGAAGAAGAAGAAGAAGAAGAACAATGATTTTTAATCCGCCCCCTAATGTAAAAATGTCATCGCTGATAAACCAATATGTGTGGATATATTCTTGGAATATCAAGAAGCAAGAATTTTATGCATTGCCCATCCCGATGGATCGTTTGGATATAAGCGGAGAAGATGTTACTACAGGTAGATTGATTCGTCAAAATGAAGATGGTGGTTACATGCCTCCCGGTCAACCTATTAGTGTTAGCTTTGATTGTCAATCATATAATCATATTACTTTAGTGACACGAGATATTGCTAGGTTTGAAGTTGGTATGAATTTTCTTATTGAAAAGGGATTATTATACAATTACTCTTTTCTATGGGATAACGTGGGTGAAGCATCTGCTCATTTAATAATGGGTGAGGCTTCGATAGATGATTTAATTAATGAAAAATATAAAGGATATGGTGCTCGTCTTTTTTGCAAGAATGATAGTCAGTGTTTAAAATTGGTTGAATTTTTGAAATTTAATTATTATCCTTTTTACATTGAGGCTATGGGAAAATATTATAATAGTTATCAGTGTTATTTGAATTATGAGCGTCATAAAAATGAAAATTTTCAGTCAAGGGGTTTGTTTCAAATTTGTAGTAGGTATAGTTCTGGTAATAAGAAACTCTATTTATCATTCATTAGCGGCGATCAGGATCGTTATCTTCCTCCTTACATTATACGATCTTTTGATTTGGAAGCCACGCGGCATAATTTATCAGGATCCATCCCTAAGGGAGATAGCTTAAGTGATCGTTTAATTGTATCGTCATTCCAGGAAGCGACGTTAACATTCCCTAATTTCCCATCTCAATTACGGGAAGTTCATACTCGAATCATAGTATATTATCCATTTCCACCTAATGAGTTAAAACAGAAAGAAATAGAAACACAAAATAAATTAACTGAATTACTTTATCCAAAATCATCCGTAAAGGTGGATTTTTTTTTCATCCGAAAGGGAAGTAATAATGATGACTTTACAGGAATTAGCCAGACCTCGCTGTATTTTTTGTACAGGTTATAATACTGATGGTTTTGATTATCCCTTTTTATTTAATCGTTCTATTTTTTATGGATTATTACCGGATTACATTATGACTGATTATTTTACATTTCAATCTTATTGTAACTCCTCTCTGGCACCCCATTTAACACCTCCATGGATATTAAGTATTGATACTATGCTGTGTAGAAAGCGATTTTTTCCAAGCAGTAAATTTATAGAGCCTGCATCAGATAGTCTCAAAAAGCGGATACAGATCCTCATCAATGTCTACATATAAACACAACATATATCGTGCGTCGGTTTGTTATAAATAGTTGTAATTCAATTTTAACTGCCCCCATTGATTTTAATAATATACCTGCTTTTAAGAAAAGACAACACAATGGATTATGGGGAGAAATTGGTCTTGACATGACTCATAAATATGCAAGACATACATTTACGCAACAACAACATATGGATACTGGTAAAAAAAATACATACAAAGGTGCGGTTGTTTTGGATCCAATTGTGGGTGTTCATAAAAGTACTCCCACGACAAGTATTCACGTGTTAGATTTTGCATCGTTATATCCTAGTATTATTATAGATTATAATTTGTGTCGGGGTTTTGTGACTCGTATTTCCCGCGAAACATTTATGTGTTTAAATTCGCTTGAACGAGATCTTTTTAATGTACTTGAGATGGCCGAAGATCCCTATTTTATTTACCTAAGCGTGAAGGTACGCACTGACCAACCATATACCGAGTCTCCTTTTCGCCGTATATGCGAAAGTTTAATTAAAACACGTAAAATATTGAAATCTAAATCTTTAACTACTCAGGCTAATGCATGTAAGGTTATGGTTAATTCTCTTTATGGTGCCATGGCATCCCAAGGAATATTTGAAGATGCAATAGTTCCATCGATGGTAACAGGATATGGGCGCTCTCATTTAAATAAGGCGCGTAATTTCCTTGAGAGCGAGGGAGCTACAATTTTATACGGTGATACCGACTCTCTGTTTCTATCATTACCCCGTACTGTTGGTGATGGTCCATTTATAGCTTCACTCTATAATGATAATTTAAGAAAGGATAACGATAATATTCGTTATTTACAGTTGGCGTATGAAGATTCATACGGAGTTCTCGTTATGATAAGTAAGAAACGCTATATGGCTATTCAAGAAAAAGACAAACAGGATGAATGTAAAATTAGTGGATTTAAGAAAAAGATGAATGTGAGGAACCACACAGATAAAATGCAATTAATACAGAATATATTAATTCTTTTACGCGATCACAATATTAATGTATCCGAAAAAATATTAACCCTTACTGAGAAATGGTTTACTAATATAATAATGAAAAATAAAAGTGATACTGAAGAAGAAGAGAAATTTATACGCAGTATAAAGCTACGTCCCCTCCACGCTTATAAATCAACAACAAACGTTCATTATTGTTTTGGTATTTTTATAGAAACAATTCAGCCGGGTATATTGACAGCTGAAGCAGGCACACACGTGTCCTACTACAATTTGATACCTCTTATTCCATTTAAACAACTTCCCAGAAAGAGTGTTCGAATGTGTCCACTAACAAATTTCAATCCTCAGCTTCATTCAATAGACAGATCAGAGGGTATTATTTCTGATATAGGTCAGATAATTAATTGTTTAATACAGGCGATATTAATTGAATATAATATTCAAAGACAAAATAAACAAGTAAAAAGGAAAGGTGGTGATGATCTATACATAGAAGGATTAATTGAAAAATATTTAGAAGAGGAGCGGTTTCGTTTATATGAAAAATACAGGTCGATTGGTTATTATGTATATAATTTTAGCGCCTGTAAAACTTCCCTCATACCTAAAATAGATATATCTGATATCTGGCCTAGCTTTTTAGAAACTGTTTCTTTGTTAAATATTTCTAAAAATCAATGTTGGTGGAGGTCTTCTGGGAGACAGTGTATTTTATTAAATGTAATTTTTCATATTGAAGAAGAAAGGACTAAAATAACTTTAACGAGTGATCCCCAGAGGCGAGGATATTCTAGTCTTCGACAACTAGAATCAATCCTACTAACAATTAGACCTAAAATTCTTCAAAAATACATTTGTATTACCTCTCCTTCTCCATGTTATTCTATTAATCCCATATCAATGAAGGAGGTTGTATCATTTTTATCGTTTGTTTATAGCCAAGACAACGATTGTTTAAAACGTATAACATTATATCCTCCTCCTCCTCCTCTTCCTCCTTCTTCAAACTCCTCTCCTCTGCTGCTTTTATCCAATCCCGTAAAGTGGTTAATAATACTACCATTTATTACTTTAAGGTGTTCTGGTATGAAATTAGAGTATGTGTATTATTAATTAAAAATAAAATTTATTATACGAATTACTTTCTTTTTTTTCTTACATTATTTTTCGAGGTTTATTGAAAAAAACTAAATTACAAATTTAGGAAATATCTTTTCATCCATTAATAATTTACAAGTGATAGGTATTAATGGGTCAATTTTTTTTCATGCCTATGCTGTGTACCTAATGATGATGAGTCTGTGATAATTCAAGTAAATTAAAGTTCTTTTAAAATTAGTTATAATCGAAGCCATTGATAGGTTATAAATATTTGGGAAGTGATACAAAAACAACATTATTTTTATATAAATTAACTTTAATTAAAAGAACATATAGAAAAAAAACTTACTTAACCTGATAAATTTTCTTTATGTGTGAGACAAATTGTACACTGACTTGATAATGAATAAGGATTATCAAAACAGGAACAAAATGCCTTGGGAGCATTACATGGAATACACCATGGAATGAAATGATTATGACACCAGTTGGTAGACCACGGCGTATCATCTCCTCTAGTTTTTTTCCAGTCATATGTATCTGGTTTAACAATATACTTAACAGGCTTTGAATTCCCAAACTTATAACAATACCATATATCCTCATCTTCACCCAATCCATGTCGTATTCTCCAAGATTTAATAGTAGATTCTTTATCTAGTTTATTTAGATCTATATATTCGAGCAATTGGTTTAAAATACTCCCTTCTAATTTAGGTCGAATATAATATTCATTCATCCAATCAATGTCAAAATTTCCGAAGATTAAACTGTCTAAGATACGCAGTCTTAATTCAGGTTTTTCTTCTTCTCTAAAATCAGACAGCCAATCCATTTCTCCCTCATGAATAGATAGTAGATAGAAGGCTGCTTACTGTTTGAAATATATATATCCAGTCGCACGTTAAAAATTTTTCAATTTTTTTCTACGGTTACAGTGAATTTGACTGATGTTTCAGGGTTTTTCTCATTGTCAATACCCTTGGCCCACATATTGCAAGTAATTTCAACTGTGGTGTTAATTTCATCTTTTAGATTCAGCTGCAATGCAACTATAGGTTTCCGATAGCCTGTTAGGTTTGTATTGGAGAAGAAGGATTTTGGGAAACCAGGACCATAGTAGGAGTGAATTCCAAGTAATGTGCAAGACACCCATATAACCTCTTTCATGATATTATTATTGTAGTAAGTGATGTCTTTAATTTCGTTTTTAAGTCGATGGGGCATCTGGTTGGGTAATTCCTCAATGTCATCGTAAGGATCAAATTTAGTTGTTGTTGTAGTTGTTTTCCCATTGTAAGACAATATGATGCAAGGAGATGTTGTTTTGTAGTTCCAAACATTTTCTGGATTACATTCATGTCCCAGTATTATCTCTGGCAAAATACAGACTTGTGTAGCATTTGGTTCAACTCCTGGGGGACATGCAATCACCTGTGTATCATCAGCTTTGGTAGCATTATAGTAGTAGTCTTTTATAAACTGATTAAGAGAAGATATTTCCTCTTCATACGTGCTCTTCTGATTAGGATTAAACTTTATATTTCCTGAAGGTATGATAAACAAACCCTCTTTCTCTGCTGTCACAGCAGAGTTACATGTTACAAAAGTCACCACCACCACTATTAGACATACAACTATGAAACAACCACCACTTATTACAATTGTTGCTTTTTTGTTTGAAGAAGATATTTTCTCTTTAAGGTATAGATAACTTTTCCTTGGAGTTTCACTTGGCACTGTTATCATATTTCTAGACATGTTACCGTACCAAAACATCTTCTTCCTTTCCTTTTAGTCCAGATTGATACAGATAGGATTCCTAAATGTCAAAGTGTGTCTGTCCGGTCATATCGTTGTGCTCTTCTTTATATATAATGATGGTGGGTGGGTTGGACGGATGGACAGACAGACAGACAGACAGACAACTACCTGCCTCGGCCTCGAAAATAAAATTTAAAAATAAAATTTATTATACAAATATATATACTCCCGATTTCTTACTTCTCGAATTACTTTCTTTTTTTTTCTTATAACATGGGGGTACATCATTTTTCGAGGTTTATTGAAAAAACTTAAATTGAATTATCTGTGGACAAAAAGGAACATTTAATTACAAATTTAGGAAATATCTTTTCATCCATTAATAATTTACAAGTGATAGGTATTGATGGGTCAATGTTTTTTCATGCCTATGCTGTACCTAATGATGATGATAATAAATTATTGCCACAAACAGTTGTTGATATTGAGAAAACGAGTCATAAAGTCTGTAATATTATACTTAATTATATAAAAGTTATTATACATATTTTAAATAGTGGAGATGATTCTAATAATAATAGTGATAAAACAATTTTTTTTTATTTTGTTATGGATGGTCATTCGAATGTTGAAAAAAATAGGAAATTGTGTAGTGAGAAGAATAGAGATATTTTTTCAAAAATGACAATATCCCAAAAATTGGAATTGGAAAATTATACAACTGATTTATTAAAAAATATATATTTAAATAAAATAAATACATCATCTTACAACTTTAAATTGTATTCAACAGCTGGAATATCTTATTATGAAAGACTCGAAGGAGAAATTGTTCTCTATCGGTTTATTAATAAAACGTTTATTGAAAAAGAAATTTACAATAGTTTTTCTGTAATTATAAGTGGTGATTCTGATGTTACTGCTATGACTATTTTACGTAATGAATATAGACTCTTACTCATCCACCCTTCCTTCGGTACTAAGAATAGAAAATCAATTGGTTTAGGAAATTATAATTCAATGATAAAACATATGGGGTTCAATAGTGATCAATGTCTCCGATATTTAATTTTACATTTCATATTTTTTGGTAGTGACTATAATGTTGGTTTAGTTTCCTGTTGGACACCATCTAAAGGAGAAATTATTTTAAAATCTATAATGGAAAATGAAAATAATATTTTGAATATATATAAAAAATTTCGGAGAAATCGATCTTTAGGTGATGAGTCTGTGATAATTCAAGTATTTGGATGTACTGATGTAATTAAAGAACACCATTTTAATGTTCTTTTAAAATTAGTTATAATCGAAGCCATTGATAGTATAAAATATTATAAATATTTGGGAAGTGATACAAAAACGACATTATTATTATATAAATCAACTTTAATTAAAAGCTTACTAAAATATATGAGAATATAATATTGTTATTTTTTGAAACAAAATTGATAATGAATAAGGATTATTGAAACAGAAACAGGAACAAAATGCCTTTGAGTAGCTTACTGTTTGACATATATATCCAGTACGCACGTTAAAAAATTTTCAATTTTTTTCTACGGTTACAGTGAATTTGACTGATGTTTCAGGGTTTTTCTCGTTGTCAATACCCTTGGCCCACATATTGCAAGTAATTTCAACTGTGGTGTTAATTTCATTGCAAAAAATCAGCTTCAATGCAACTATAGGTTTCCGATAGCCTGGTAGGTTTGTATCGATGAAGGGAGCGTAGTAGTCGTCCATTCTACCGAATGTGCAAGACACCCATATAACCTCTGGCATGGTATTATTATTGAAGTACCAGAACTCTTTACTTATGTCTTTAAGTAGATTGGGCATCTGGCTGGGTAATTCCTCAATGTCATCGTAAGGATCAAATTTAGTTGTCCATTGTAAGACAATATGATGCAAGGAGCTATTGTGTTGTAGTTCCAAACATTTTCTGGAATACATCCAAGCTCTGGCAAAATACAGACTTGTGTAGCATTTGGTTCAAATCCTGGGGGACATGTAATCACCTGTGTATCATCAGCTTTGGTAGCATTGTTGTAGTAGTCTATAAAAAATTGATTTAGAGAAGATATTTCCTCTTCATATGTGCTCTTCTGATTAGGATTAAACTTTATATTTCCTGAAGGTATGACAAACAAACCCTCTTTCTCTGCTGTCACATCAGAGTTACATGTTACAAAAGTCACCACCACCACTATTAGGTACCGAAACATCTTCCTTTCTTCGTTTTAGTCGTCCAGATTGATACAGATAGGATTCCTAAATGTCAAAGTGTGTCTGTCCGGTTATATCGTTGTGCTCTTCTTTATATATAATGGTGGTGGGGTGGGTTGGACGGACAGACAGATGGAAGGACAGACAGACAGACAGACAGATAGATAGACAACTACCTGTCTTGCCTCGGCCTTGAATGTCCGGTCGGTCATATCGTTGTGCTAAAATAAATAATCTGAAAATTAAAATTATATTTTTTGTCAGTCGAAGTCGGTCGGTCGGTCGATTTATCTGTCCTTGTCCCATAATTTTTAGAACCCCCTATATATTATATAATTAATAAAAAATGGATGGAAATATGATATTATATATTATAACATTTGCACTAGCATTAGCTATTATTATAATAATAATTATAACTCAAAAACCTCTTTCTTTTTCTTTTCCACAATTACTCGAAGAAAAAAGTAAGGATTTAATAAGATATCTTACATATATTGACAATTTGATATCAGATATATCGGATAAAATTACAGAAGGAACAGATTATGATATAATGATTACTGGTCTATGTAATATAAGTGAAAAAATTAAAAAAAATTTAACTATAACAGACTCAACCATAATAGAAAATGTTAAATCATCATATTTAAGTTTATCTGATAAAATCAGTGATTTACAAAAAAGATTATTAATAAGCATATTTAAAATACAAACACTTGGCCTATTGTACGAATTGAATGAAAAAGCCCTAACTAAAGAAACAAAAAACAGAATTCAGTCTAGCTTATTGTATATAAATAATTTTAATATTATAATACCAGATTTAAATATAGCTGACGTATTATTAAGACGAGATAAACGTTTTTGTATAATGCAAATACTCAAAAAAGTATATAGATTAAAGCGAATAACAATAGAAAATTTAATTATAAGTAATGAGAATAAGGAGAGAAAAACAGTATTTAAGATATTCCGTATTAATTTACCTGCTAGGGGATACAATACGTTATATAATACATTTAGAAAATACAATGGATTAAAAAATGAAATTACATTTGACGATGACCAAATCAAAAACTTAAGCAGTAATATGTCTGCTTCACAAAAAACTATTGAATTGGTAGATACTACATTGTCCATTATAAAGAGTGTTGAATTGTTGGATAATAATGATAATATGGTATTATTTAGTGATGAAGAGATATCTTCAATAAATAAATGTAAGGAAGAAATATTCAAATATTTTTTAAATATAGACTACAAAGAGAAACTGATAGAGTGGTTATCTTCAAATTCTCACGAGGAAATAAAAAAGTGGCATAATTCTTAAGAGAATATAGAAAAGTGGTATAATGAATACTAAGCAGCAGGCAGCCAAAGGATAAAGGATACACACACTACTATTGTGGTGGTGGTGGACTCCATTTTAAAAAGTTATTTAAATTTTTCTCCATATCTATATTTTGATTAACGCACTTTGTTTTTCTTATTGTATTACTAAAATTATTTACGTGACTTTGAATCCATTCTTTAGCTTCTTGGGTTTTGAAATCAATCTGTTTATTTTCGTACATTATAGTAACATTAATTCCATTATCAAATTCCCAAATAATATTTTCCGGTAAAGCAAAACTCAATAGTAATGCCTGTGCTTTCAATAGTGATATATTTCTAGCATTACGTAAAATATTATGTTCTTCTTCTCTGTTTGTAATGTGATTAGTTTTTATTAAATTTGTATATATTTTATCGTAATCAGTTGAAAAGCTTCTTATTAAACTGAGAGTTAAACGATTAATTTGACTATTTAGACGGGTACAGGAAAGATTTTTGGGGGAAAGACGCTTATTGGTGGTATTGGTGTAAAATCGTCTATGGTCAGAGCATAACAGGTTTGTCACATTTGGTCGAATTTCATTTGAATAAAAATTCATAACATTTAATTTTTTATCAAATCCAATAATAAAGTTTTTGGAAATTAACTGACATACATTATTGTAACTTCTACAGAAAATGCTGTTTCTCTTTTTTAATTGTAAAGTTTTAATGTTCTTGTATACAGACGACATTTCCCAATTATCCAAATAATTCACTTCTAAATTAATCTCCTCCCCAAAACCGAAAATGGAAGTATTTTTTATATTGCAAACTATAAGCGATCGTAAATTGGACAGTTGACGTAGTATTTTATTGTCACCGTACACCCAAGCACAAATAATATCATATTTATAAGTTAATTTTTCAATATCAGAATTGAACTCCCTTATACTATTTTCATATTCATCACTAGAAGCCGTCGCTGGTATAGAATAGTGCAACTCATCATCGCCGTCGTTTACAATGTTAAAATTTTTATCAACAATTGCAACAGATGCCTCTGTTAATATATGATTCACAGACAAAATGTCATTGTCTCTGTCTCTATTAATTATTTTATTATAATTTATAGAAATTACCATGTAATAATTATAATTATTTGTTGTACTAATACTAGAATTAGAATTAGTTGTTATTGACATGTTGTTTTCACTTTCATAAACCTCCTCATCAAATGAACTCATTGTAGCTATTTTGTAAATAATTTCTAAACTTTATTTTTATATACTGTAAATAAGAAAAAAAATAAAAAATTGAATTATAAGCTGTTGCCGTCAAATTATTCAATGGTTAATGACATAAATAGAATATTTGAATTAAATAAAATACAAAAAATTAATGAAACACTTCTTCAACTTTATTCTAATAATAATAGTAATAATAACTATAATACGTACAATTTTAGAGTGGTCATGTCAGTTTATACTACCAACACAGATAATGATGTAATTATTAATCAATTTATACCTCCGACAACATTTTCCCTACAGTTAAGACAAAAAATATTATCTCCCCAAAACATACTTTGTAATTTTCTAATAGGAAAAAAAGATACATACAATTTATTTCATAAGTTTCAACAAAAAATTGGTGAACATAAAGATGGAATAACAGTAATTGCGAATTTAGTTACTCCAAATTTTAATACTGGTTTATGGATTGATAAAGCTAACTTAAAATTTATTGGTGAATTAATAGCTAATTTTTCCTTAAATATTACGCAAATGAGAAATATAATAAATAAAATGTTTATCTATAACAATAGAGTTATTAATAATCCTACAGAATTTTTAGAAATTGTAAAAAGTGAACCTCAATTATTTGATTTCTGTTCATACATCTCTCAAGACAATCTATTTTCTCCATATAATGTATATATTACTAAAACATTACAGTTGTGTGATTATAATACTTTTTTATAATTTAAAAAATGAAAGCTATTAAAGAATTTGAACTGGTTCTAAAACCGTTAGTTTTTCCGAGAGAAATTAAACCCTTTGTTAGTATTTATAAAAAGAATATAACGACAGGACTCCGACAACTTAAAGAGAGTATAAATTTACAACCCTTAAAAACAAAAGAAGGGATATTGTTTAAAACAGAAGTTTTAAATAAACTTGAAAACTCTACAAATTTTCAAAGATCTCTTCAAGAGATACTTATGGGAGATATTACAAATAATTCTGCCAGAGAGCATATTATATTAAATTATCCTCACAACACATATTCAAAATATATTCAAAATTGTAACAAAATGGCTCAAGATTTGGGTTTTAAAAATGAAATTGAATTTAGGGATTTTATAGATAATTTTAAATCATCACTTCTAGAAAAAAGTAAATTGAATAAAATTTTTAAAACCTTTAAAGAGTGGGCTGCTAAAAATCCAGGGAGTATTTTAAAATCGCTTTTAGTCGTTGCAGTTGCCAGCACCTTTATAGATTTTCTACGACATTATAATGCTCTTAATACAGGATGTTTTCGATACGAAGTAAATACACAACAAAAAGGTATTCTCAAATATGTATATATAGATAGATATTGTGATAATAATGGAGGAAATTGGAATAAATACACAAGAGGCATATACATTCTTCCTCCAGATAGTCATCCTCTGTCGAAAACTAACGCTTGGGATTGCTCATTTCAACCTAGTACATTTTTACGAACAAAAGATACAGAAGGTATTCTTAATATGGGATGTAAAGGAATTTGTGATCCTTATAATTATAATTCATTATCTTCATGGGTTCCTGGTTACGATCAATGGGAGGAACCTTCGTCATCATCATCCTCTCCAAATTTCATGTACCGTTGTGAAAAGGGTACGATTTTACGTTCATTGGGTGAAATGACAGGAGATACTCTAAGCCAAATAGGTCATGGTCTTCTTCAATCATCTTTATGGACTGATATTCCCCCCCAAAAAATTTTGTTTTGTGGATTTTTTATCCTTATAATTATATTTTTTTATGTACTATATTTATTAAAATGTTTGTTTGTTAAAAATTAATGGGGGGGTGGATATAATCGTCTTCTATAGGGTACACATTTAATTTGTACCTCACCATCATTTTCACCATCATTTTCATTATCATCCTCAACATCGTCGTCGACATCGTCGTCGTTGTCATCGTCATTTATCTCATCATCTTCATCATTTATCTCATCATCATCATCATCTTCACTATCAACATATGATGAAGTAAATTTCTGTTTACTCCTGTGTATACCAGAAGCAGAAGAAAATTTACTACGCTGTTTTCGGGATGTTTTCGGGATAATTTTAACGTTATTATTTAATATTCCTTTCTTGTACTGGTTTTTATAGGCATACAAAAAATCTTCACCATATTTTCCAGTATAAGAATTAATTTCTTTTTGAGTTAAGTTAGGTCTTATATATGCAAAATATTGTTGTATCGTAGGAATTGTATAAGAGGAGAGTTTTGAAATCCATACTTCAATAAAAACGGATAAAACTCTTAGATGTAAATCTTCTACATCTTTCTTCCGAAAAATCTTTATGTCCTCATTACAAATCTTTGTATTTTTTAAATTGGATAAAATTTGCTTCATTATTTTGGTATTAAATTGTGGTGGTTTAGTATTTGGGATCCAATAATATTTCTGTACAAACATATTATTAGTAAATTCTTTATTAAGAATACGTCGTAGGCGGTACACTTCATTTCGCATAGTTGTTGTAATTCTATCTTCAATATATGGATTCTTATTATAGTTTAAATCCAGATGGTTATCAGTATTATTTACCAAACTTAAGAAGTGACACATTAATGTTAAAACCCAAGTATAAAGTTCCAAATTTATATCTTCAGGTGATCCTATTAAATTCATATTTTCTGATATTTTCGTTATAACCTCATTTCTTTTAATATTTGTAACAACATCTTTCAATATTTTATGCCTTATATTAAAACAGTTAAATCCTATTACATCATATATTTTTCGTATTTGCAATGATTCACCTTTTAAATTTTTCGGAAATTTAAGAGGAAATTTGAAAAATCTCTTTTCTAAACAACCGGGTGGATAACCTACCTCATAAATAATTTTATATGAGAGAGAAATTAATCTATGAATATGAATGAAAACTGGAAGTTTTTCTCCGGGGAAACATAAATTCATATCATATCTTTTATTTGGTAATTCATCATTTTTAATTTTTATATAAAAATTGGATTTTATATTATAATGAACCTTATAAATGTCCGTTTTCATTTTTATAAATATTTATTAGTTTTATTATTAGTTTTTTAGTATAAAAAAGGAAAAATAATGTCGTCGTTGCAACAACACCAATTAATAAATCAAACTGCTCCAGTATATTTTCATAATTTTCAATTTTTAATACACTTTCCACATTTAAACAAAAGTATTCTTAAAAAAAAATAACCCTAAAAAACCCTTTTTCCCTGGAGAAGATTTACCCCCATTTTTTAATATTCACAGATTGGTTTTACTCTCCAATTTAGGACTTTTACAAATACAAAAATATATGTTTTTACAAGAGAGAGTGGTTAGGTTTCCTCTAACATTTCCTTCGTATGTAGAAGGACAAACATTACAAATGCAAAAATTATATACCTTAGTGGGATTTAATGGTTTTCATATTAAACATAAAATTTTTGCTAATATAGTTAAAAATATATTTAATGATAATACAAACAATGATATGAATAACATTCGACAAATGTTAAAAATACCATTAAACCAGAACAACAACTTTTTACTTTATAATTGGGTTTTAACCCTAATGCTTCATTTCCTTTGTATTATAAACTACAATGGTAATTTAGGAATTGGGGAGATTATTAATAAAATTATGCTAAAACAAGCAGACCCCCTGCGAGCATTATCACAACAACATGAAGCCATTGTTGGGATTTATTATTGGATTCCTTTTTATAAACCACCGGGTTTTGACTCCACAATGATGACTCAAATAATGGATAAACTGAAAAATACAGTTATTATGCAAGATGATAAAAAAAGAATTACACAGACAATGGCCGAAAAATTACATATAAAAATATTAAATGTATTTAAGGAAGTATGGCTTCATAATTATCGTATTAGTAGAAGAAAGAATATTCCTTATTTTCCAGAACTACGTTATTTTATGCTTATAACACCGTCCCTAGATGATGATATTTATGATTTTCTACATAATGAATATGGTGGCAATTTTATACGTGCATATGAAGAGCGATATGCTAATACTTTTGTTGCACCTAATGGTCAAATCTTACCCCAAACAGAATTTCCCCAATTAATGGGAGAAAGTGAAGAAAGTGAAGAAAGTGAAGAAAGTAGTGAATGACTTTTATAATATTTAATTATTCAATAATTCTCTACTCGCCCATCATCCCTTCTGTTTAACCCAAATTATATATACATATATATATATATATATGTATATATATATAAATATACTAAAAATACTACTATATAAATAATTGTTGTTATTGTTGTTGTTGGTGGTGGTGGTGGTGACAATTCTTTTTTATACATAATCATATAGTATGTATAAACTTGTATTAATTCATCATAGTTTTCGTAGTTTTCTAATTTTTTGTCTATTCTTTTTGTCCATCCGATACTTCTGTATCTTCTATTTTTGGGGGGGTTATCCCCCGTGTCTGTTGTCATTGATGTTGACGTTTTTGCATAATTAATATCTATATTTATTGATCTGCTCATCCTCAATGGAAGTGTTTTAAAGTATTTGGGGACCAGTATTGTATCTTCTAGTGTTGTTGTAGTAGTTTTCCTTGAATCATCGGTATCTTCTATTATAGTTGTCGTCGAATCACCAATAGCTTTTATAGTCGTTTCCTTTTCATAACCGGTAGTAGTGGTTTCCTTTATATCACTTGTTATATCTGTATCTTTAATAATAGTCATCGTTTTCTTTACATCGCCTGTGGTCTCTTCTATTTCATCAGTCTTGGTGTTTTCTTCAACTTGTTTACCACCAGGTAGAGAGTATGCCCGAGGAGCTACGTCACCAGAGGGAACTGACGGCACTATTCTTGGACTTCGCCAAAAAGTATATGTTGTATAACCGATTTCATAACTACTATATTGTTTTAATAGACAAAATACTATTAATTCAGTAATTATAGTCAGATTCATTATCAAAAATTTTGCCAAAATTTTCTGCTACTATTCAATTCTCTTTCAAGGACTACAACTGTGGGACCTATTCTTCTACAACAACATTGTTCATACGCACATTATTATAGTTTTCTTCTTCTAACTCTATTATTCTGTTTCTTTTATTAAAATAAAATGAAGAATATATAAATACTGTAAACATTCCAATTATAATTACAACAATTCCTGCAAATTGTCCAGGACTAAATAATACTGTTGTTGTTGTTGTTGTTGTTGTCATTGGTATTGATATCGTTGTAATTTCATCAAAGTTAGACACAGACACTGGTTCAAAGCTGTTAGACACTTGTTCAATACTCGTTTCCAAACTTGCTGTTATTGATTGTTCAGAACTTGTAGAGGATTCAGAACCTGAAGTTGTTATTGTTGTTGTTGTTTCGGGTTGTCCAGTTGGTTCAGAACTTGTTGTTTCAGGTTGTTCTGAACCTAGTTCAGAAGTTGTTGTTCCAGGTTGTTCAGTTGGTTCAGAACTTGTTTTTGTTATTGTTGATTGTTGTTCAGTTGGTTCAGTTTCAGAACTTGTTTTTGTTATTGTTGATTGTTGTTCAGTTGTTTCAGTTATTATTATTGATTGTTGTTGTTCGGTTGATTCAGAACTTGTAACTTGTATTAGTAATAATAAAAGACTACATCTTAACAACCATCCAGAAAACATAATGATAATCTGGCTGGCTGACTGGCTGGTAGTCTGGGGAAGATTTAGTTTTACATTACTTTATATGTGTATGTATAAAATGGTGTTCAGATGCCAGATACCACCATGTCATTTTAATTTTTACAACTCTGGATTTGGATTATCAATTATATATTTTTTTAACCAATCTTTTAGTGGTTGTATTTTATCTAGTATTTTTGATAATATTTGATGACATGAATTAATGAATTGTTGCCTCTCGCGCTTAGTAAATAATAATATATTATTTTCTTGGAATATGTTTAACATTTTAATCCGCTTTAAAATATACAATGATTTGTCTACCAATTTTTCCTGGATTTCAGTAACATTAGCATTACCTAAAACGTCGTATACACTCCACATAGTACCTTCACAATTAATATTATGTAGGTAATTATTTTTTTTTAATTGGGTAACTTTGGGAATTATTTCATTATATACATCAAATTCATCGTTAAAGATTGTAATTAGTGATTGTAAGTCATCATCCTTGTTAGTTTCTTTTAAAAAGTGCGATATTCTACTTAATCTATATATTTCTCTTAATAAATTTATTATATTAAAACGTTCAAGCCGTTGAACGAGTTCAGTAATATATGAATCTGGGAGTATAAGATTAAAATTATTTATATACCCTAGATTAGACTGAATTGTTTTCTGGGCTTTAGTTAAGTGTTTTTCGTTTAATTCATACAATACGCCAAGTGCTTGTATTTTAATTCCGCAGATAATTAAATTTTTACGTAAATCATTGAGAAAAGTTGAAAAATATGATTTATTATTTTTTATTGTGTTTGAGTAAGGTTTGGTTGTATTGGTTGCAGTTATAAATTTATCAATATTGTCATCTATTTTGCGTAAACAAATAAGTTGATCCTCAAAATGTTCAAAATAATCTTCATTATACCAACAAGTATCTATAACATACCTTATATGATAAAGATGTTTTATTAAATCCTCACTTTTTTCTTCTAATTGCGGAAAAGGTTTTCTATAGCCCATCAATACTATAATAGCTAGTACCGCAATAAGTGTTATAATTCTATATATTATCGTAGTCCTAGTATTAATTTCCATTTTTTATATGTTTGTTAAGTTTAATAATTAAAAATATTTAAACAAAATAATCACGCTCGCCATTTCATTGTTTTATTCTTAGCTTGGTGGGAGGTACGGAATACAAAAAAGAAACTGTCAGGAGATTCCTACTAGTATTTTAAAAACTCTTTTCTCATTGGCTGGCGAAGGATGTTTATGGGTGGAGCTCCGGTTTTCAGGTTTGTCTAATCTATGATGTAATGTAAATATCAGTTTGTCCTGTCTGTGTGGATTGAGAACATTGTTAAGATATTTCGTCCAGTGCAAGTAAGTAATAATACTAGTATAGCTTTCAATAAGCTATAAAATTAAATTTATATTAATTACAACTGCTAAAGAAGCAGCCTAATCATTTTTATTTTTTTCTACAGAATAATTATCGAAGATGGTTGCTACATATAAAACTATGTATGCTGCACGTTCATTTGTCCGTGTTCCAGGAAGTGGAATTACCAAAGTAGCAGCGAAGAAATCAAAATCTTTATGCTGGGATCTTGCACGTTCCTCAACAGTTGCTGCAGCTATCACAGTTGAACCAATGTTACCATCTGCAATATCAATAACAATAGAATCTTCAAAATTAATCCAGAAAGATGGACAAACTGAAAAAAAAAATGAAACTCGGGAAAGGTCGTACGGGGATCAAAATGCTGCTGCTGCTAGTAGTAGCAGTGAAGTTTATAAATTAAAACAAGAGCTTGATAATGGAAGACTACAAAATCAAGATCTTCAAAAGCGATTACAACTATTTCATGACCTGTTTAATGACAAAAAGCGATTGGTAGTTATGATCAAGAATTGGGTATCAGAAGATTAACAACATCTCTACCTCTACAGGCAAAGAGTATTGGGTTTTGGATTTTATATCTATAAGTGTAACAAAGACTGTGTTTTTTATTTCTTCTCTCGAAAGAAAATGTTATATAATTAATATTTCTCCCTCTTCATTTTCTGATTGATTATTATTGGTATTACTACTATTTGTTATATTAGTTGGAGTGGTGGTGAGTGTGGCGGGTATATCAGTGGATTGTTGCATAAATAGTGGTGGGTGTGATTTTAGTAATACATTTTTATCAGGTATTATTAATTGATTAGAATCATCACTTAATTTATTTAACACATTAATATTTAAATGCCTATACCGGCGACTCGCTGCTAAATTAGCATTAACCCCCCAAACTAATTCCTTATCTTTCAAAAAACTTTTTGTATAATACTGGTCAGTACTTATCGTATTCTCTCTTATCTCTTCTGATTTATCATCCCCACTTTTATTACCCTCTCCTTCTTCTTCTTCTTCTTCTTCTTCTTCTTCTTCTTCTTCTTCTTCTTCTTCACATTCTCTATTTATAATTTTATCTGTTGTATTCCCTTGATTTACATAATGAGAAATAAACTCCTTATAACTAGAATGACCTAATATTTCACCTATAATTTTTAATGGCATAATTGTATCCTTTGACATTTGTTGTGATAACATATTAAAAATTCTAGTTGCATAATCAGCTCTAATAGAATGTAAACCAGCACCTTTGAGTTGTTCTTTTTCAGTTTCATAATTTGATTGTTGTTTAAATTTTCTATTCTCAGCAATTAAACGTAGGGATTTTCTAAATATTTTTTGTGTACTCTGATAACTTACATTAAATATCCTATCATTCAAAAAGGGCAGAAATGACTTGTTTCCTTGTGTTTTTGCATTTAATTTAAATTCTAAATATGGTATTAGATACTGTGTAAAAAAAATAAAGGGTTCACCATGAAATATTGGAATATTTCGGTCTTTTCCTTGTTTTCCGTAATAAATGGGTAAAACAATTGACTCTGATTGAGGATTATAACTGTCTATAATATTTTGATAGGTTAATTTTTCAGTTTCCTTAGCTCTTAATCCTGTATGATATATAAGAATTAGTTTATAAATATGGTCTCTATTAATACGGCTGTTATTCCAAATGTGAATAAGAGTCTGAGAAATTAGAAGACTGTCGAGAATTGGTTTATTATTTCTCCTAAGACTACCACATAACTTTGGTAGAGCTAATTCTACCCCTAGAATAGGACCAATTAAATATTTATTTAATGTTCGTATATTTGTTTTTCTTGTCTGAAATTTAATCTTACCATCTTGATTGAGGTATGTGTTATAATCTTCAACTATTACTGTAGTTAATAATGCCTTCTTTCCTAGTTTATCAACTTTGAATCGTCCAAATTTTCTTATAATACTTTCATAGTTTCTTAGACTAACCTGTTTAAGCATACGAGTTCTACTATTACCAACAATTGTTCTTTTGGTACGAGGATTTATATATGGTTTATTATATTCATTTTGGAGACGATCTATATCATTTTCATTAAAATAATTTTTTAATTCTTGAATAAATGTATTTTCCATTTATATATTTTTTATTTTTTATAAAATTATTTATTTGTGAATAATATTGAAGTTTTATATTTTTCATTTTTATTCTATATTAAAAATATAGAATAACAAAATGTATATTAAATATAATAAAAAAGATTATGAAGTAGAAGTAAGTGATGGAAATGAAGATGGTGATAATAAAGATGATAGTAGTAATGAAGGAGACGACGATATAGAAAAGATAGATTCTATTAAAGAAGATATGGTGGAAAATGTAGATTCTAGTAGTAAAGAAGCTGGTGAAATAGATTCTGAAAATGATAAAGAAGTAATAGATTATATGAATATAGTTTCTAGCAGTGAAAAAGGTGGTGGTGTTGAAGAAGAAGAAGATTCTGAAAATGGTAAAATAGATTCTAGTAATATAGTTTCTAGCAGTGAAAAAGGTGGTGGTGTTGAAGAAGAAGAAGATTCTGAAAATGGTAAAATAGATTCTAGTAATATAGTTTCTAGCAGTAAAAAAGGTGCTGGTGTTGAAGAAGAAGAGGAAGAAGATTCTGAAAATGGTAAAGAAATAGATTCTAGTAATATAGTTCCTAGTGAAAAAGGTGGTGGCGGTGAAGAAGAAAAAGAAGATTCTGAAAATGGTAAAGAAGTAATAGATTCTAGTAATAAAGTAAGTGAAGATTATGGTGATAAACGAGATATTGATTCTGACATAGAAGAAATAAAATTAGAAGATTCTAGTGTCGGTGTCGGTGTCAATAATGTAAGAATATGCAGCAGAAAACGAAGATTTTTATCAGGAGGAGAAAGAGGAGGAAGAAGAAGTAATGAGGAAAATGAAAGCAGAACTATAAAAGAAGAACAACTTTCTAGTAGTGGAGAAGATGGTTTACAAAGAAGGAACAAAAGAGCAGTAGAAGAGGGAAGAACAATAGTAGAGAGAGGAGGAGGAGGAGGAGGAAGTGGTACTGGTGATGATGAAAGTGATGATGAAGAAAGTGATGAAAGTGGTGATGATGATATTTCTAGTGAATTAAAAGAATTAAAAATATCTAAAATAACAAATTTAATTAATTCTGAAATATCCCGTATATTAGTAATAACAATACTCGTACTAATTATATTAGCTATGATGAATTTACATTGGTCTTTCCTTTATATTATAATATTAATAATATTTATAATGAAACCAGTTATTAGTAAAAACATAGCAATATTATTACTAGATTATTGGGAAATTGAAATATAGATTTTAATCTATTTACACATTTTTAATAATAAATAATAGTACAATCAATTATTATTTTTTTTTACATTATTGTAAAAATGTACAAGCTAATTTGGCCATATTATCTACATAATCATGTTCTTTTAATCCAATATGTGCTGGTATCCACAAAAAATTTATTTTAAATTTTTTGTACATGTTACTATAATTATCTAAAATGTATTGTAATCCACTACGAGAGTCACAAATAATTAAACCATTACATTTATTGTAAACTAAATAATTTATAGCATCCTTAATTCCTTCCAATTCACAACTATTACAATCAATCCAATTATTCAGACGACGCATTTGGGTTGCAATACATTTATTATATTTGTAAACAATATAGGCACAACCAGCTGTTCCATCCTGTTGTACAGATCCATCAGTATATATAGTAACTAACTCAGTTGTACTGCTGGAAAGTTGCTTGGTAAGTCGACCAATTTGTTTAATAGTATTTTTTTCTGTATATGTTTGGGATTAAATTTATTCGTCCTAGTATAATATACATTTTCAGTTGATTTCATTATCATTCTTCTTTTCTGAAAAAAAAAATAAATGTATTTCACAAACCCAATAAATAAAGCTACAGCCTTAATCTTAGGAAAAAAGTTTGCAGTTTTGGTTAAAGTTTAAGTACCAACAATGGTCTTTCGTCTTTCGGATCCTAATGAACTCTTCAACATCATGCCTGGGTAAATGGGAAGGGCAATGCTTCTTGTAGTAAGCCTCTACTTGTAACCCATCTTTAGTCATAGAAAGCCATATGTCATAAGGTTTGTACTTATTAGTAATGATTGATTTCAAGAAAATTTGGGCGTCACAGGTAATATAGATCTCTCCGCCTCCTTGACATTCAAAACCAGTATAATCACAACCGGTGAGAATTTGTATGTAAATAAGGCGGTCGGTCATTGTACACAATCCTACCGACAAATTCAAAATCTGTCCAAGATACACCATCATCAGAGTGGTAGATGTAATAAAGACAATCGATCGACTTCCTCTAAGTTAATCTTGAAATTTTCCAGTTCTCCGTCCCTCCACTCACACATTTCCCAGGGTGAGGTCCGTTTGTCTAACATGTGTTAATAGATTAAGACAGTCTAATTACTCGTAAATATATTGGACGATAATTTTAAAGTTAAAATGAATAAAAATCATATTAGTGTTTTGTTGTAAAAAAACAAAATAAAACAGTGTACTGTATCGTGTCTGTCTTGTGTCTTGTCTTTCTTGCAGCCAATGTTAAACTAACTAGCAACCCAGCGTCAAGCAAGTTGCCACCACTACCCACTACCACTTTTTTTTACTAATTTTTTTGAATTTTATATTTTTTTTATTATATATTTTTTTTTTATAATATATTTTTATTATCATCTTGTAAATCTGAAATATCTGAATCTAAAATTTCTTGTTTGTTAATATTAAGTAGATCATTCCGTTTTTGTGGAAAAGCATTTTTCCTTTTACGTTTTGATGTTGAGGAGGAGGACGACCACTTTTGCACTTGAGGAGGAGGAGTTTGTATGGTGGGAGGTAATAATTGCTTTGAATTCCTTTTCTTTTTTTTTAGTCCAATATATGCATTAATAAATGGTTGAATTTTCTTTGTATTTGGAGGTACTTTTGTAGTAGTTGTTGTGGTTGTAACAGTGGATATAATACAATTTTCTCCTTTTCTTCTTTTAAAAACTTTATTTTTTTGTTGTTTTTTATACTCCTCTTCTTCCTCTTCTTCTTCCTCCTCTTCTTCTTCATCTTCATCTTCTTCCTCTTCTTCATCATAATCTCTTAAATCATCTATCTCTGTATCTTTATCTTTATCTTCTATATATTTTTATCCTCATCTTGTATTTTTGAGGATTTATTCATTTTAGGTGGTTGAGTCATGGGCATTGTAGTTTTGTGGTGGTATAATAAACTACAACATTTGTGTTGTTTATATATACTAAGTTTCAAAAAAAAATATCCAAATAAAAAATGTTTTCATTTTTTTTGTAAATAAGAAACAATTTTTATAATATCTAATGGGTTAGGATAAATTTTATCTGGTCGAGCCCTACAAATTTGTTTAATATTTTGGGGATTTTCAGTACATAATAACACCTCATAAATCATTTCGTCTTCTAAATGTGAATAATTATATTCAATAAGAGAAATTGATTGAGGAACTCTATTATTATAAAGTATTTTTTTACCTTGAATAAAAATATAATATGGAGCTAATTCATTTTTCATTTTATCAGATAGTAAACACAAAATATCCATTCGTTCAGATGCTTTAAATTCAGAGGATACTATATCTACAATTGCTAAAGGATTATATTTATGTTGATTTGTTTTATATAAATTAGTTTCAACTACAAAAAGAAAATCAATTAAAATATGAACAAGGTAGTCATTCAATAAATGAGTATAAGATATACTTGATATTTTTGTAGTAATACAAAAATGTTGTTGAGAAAATTGTAAAATACCACATTGTCCATCTAATTTTGGAAGTCTATATTTAAGAATTTTTTTATCATAAATTTTTGGGGGAGTTTTTAGATTTGTACTATTAATATTATTATCCAAGACTTCATTTTCCTCCCTTATGTGAATAGGTGTACTATCCTTATGAAACTGTTTCATCTCTAATGGAATGGGACTAAGAAAAGCATTTAGTCTCCACAAAGCATGCCAATATAAAGTTCCTGGGCGTTTTGTTTCTAAGGGGACTCCCTCTGAATTTAAAAGGAGGGGTGGTCCCATTTTAATTTCACTCAAATTTTCATTTTCCAAGATCATAGGAAAAATTCTAGTATGGTCATTAGGTTTATAACGATGGTAAAGGATAGTTTTTGTTTCATAATCGTGCAGATATGTTGTTTTTACACTTAAACTGGTCCCTTCTAAAAATGTAGCTAATCCAATTAATTTAGGACCAATGGTGTCACCATCACCATTAGTAGTAGCGCTTTCCCAAAGTTGTATAAAATAACTATTTTGAAAAACTTTTCCTTCTAAATTAGTATATACAATTTCCAAAGTCTGTGTATCTCTTCGAAATATAAGTGATTTATCTTTATTTTTTTTATATTGTATAAAAAAACTATTTTTATTAGGATCAATTATTAAACGATAATCATTTTCAACCATTTCTAAAACACGAGAAATGTAATTAGACCTTGGTGTTGATTCGCCTGGTGTACCATTTAATCGCACTTGAACTAAAGGGTGGGTTATATCAACAAAACGCCGACATTCTGTTTCTGTATACATACTCTCTATTGTGTCCTTATAAATAATACTACTTGGATTGTTAATTTCTTCCATAATTGCTGTAAAACATATTGGAATCTTGTGGTGGGATAAATTCCTATCTGACATAACTGTCACACTTTCAATGCTAATTGCTACATATAATTTAGCCTCATTCTTAAACATTGAGTATTTTTGTGATGCGTAACCTTTCAATATTTCATCTCGGAGTTGTATCCGTTGAGAAACAAATATAGTACAAATTAATACCTCATCTAATATTACTGAAAATTGAACTTTTCGTCGATTCATTATTGTGATATATTAGAGGAAATCCAATCAAATAAATATTTATTATTACTTTCTAAACACTTTAATTTTGTTTTAGCGGCGGCGGTGTTATTTCTTGAAAAATATTCTAAAATAAAATAATTATCCACATATTCTGGTGATAAACTGTTTATATTCTCTTTTAACTTATAATTATACAAATGTTTTAAAACAGTTTTTAATGCATTTATTAAATGTTTCCAGATTTTTTCATAATTTTTTTTAACAGAACAATAATTTGATCATCTTTTTTTAATACTTTCAATGTATTAATATTTTCAATAAACTTTCGTTTTTGGGTATTGTCTAAAATTACTTTTTCTCCCAAAATTTCTAATATACATATTTGCCTTTTTAATTTACTCGTATGGTCCTTATTACCCATTTCTAATAATAAATATTCAGCTATAGAATCTAAAACATGAAATAAGAATATATTTGTAGAAATTATATTTTCCATTTTATTAATTATTGAATTATCTGTAATATTAAATTGATCGATAATTTGATCGATAATATTATTAATTTTATTACTAAATTTTTGGTTAATGTTCATTTTTCTAGTTTATATTTTTTATTTTTTGAATAAATTCCCCCAAAATATGTATTTCTTCTATAACGGCTCCTTTTAAGAAATTTTTGTTATTTTTATTTATAGTTTTTGTAAACGCACTAATTATAGATGTTGGTGCATATCCAATAAGATGCATACAACCGTAGTTATGAATTAATCGCGTTATTTCTACAGAATGTTTTCCATATAATACTTGAGTTTGACATAATCCTTATGGATTCATACAGGAAGGATGACTTAAATTATCTATAATATCATTTTTTGTTTCTTCAGTCTCCTGGTTATTTACTACCCCAATATTTTCTCCATTATTATTACAATCAAGATTCGTTTTATTTTGTCGATAATAATTTAAAGAAAGACGGGGGGTTACAATGTACTTATTTTTTTTTTCATTTTAGGAATAGTATACTTTTTTTTAGTTGTTCTTGGCGGCGACATCAAAAGAATATTTCCATTAAGGGTAGCATAATTACGTGCCAATAAATGTCTTTGATGTATAAGAGATCCACCACCATTTAAGATCCATACCACTGTTACAAATAAAGAATGAAATAAATCTAAAATCATTTTCGTATTTTCCTGTAATAAGCGTACATCCAAAAGATGTTTTCTGTGATCATTGTGACAGAATGAAAGACCCTCAGATTCTGCTAAAATTTTCTTTGTTTTTGTTATATCTAATGATAAAGGATGTGAAAATATAAGATCTGTTATTTGGTTTGATTCATAATGGGGCGATAAAATAAAATGAATCAAATTTAAAGATATTAATTTTAATTTTGATAATCTATTTTTATCATTTATAGCTAGTACACAATTAGGATGAATTAAATAAGGTAAATACATAGTCTCTTCAAATACATTTTTAATCCTTTCAATTAAATTTTCAATAGCTTATAAATAGTTTATTTTTTCTGAAAAATTACATATTCCTAATAAAGTTGCATTATTATTTTCAAAGCTAAAAAACTCCACTGATTTTCCATTTATAGCTTTAAAATATAAAGATGGTTTACAAATAAGAGATTCTACTTTAAGTAAAAGAGGAGGTGACTCTAATATAATATTTGCAGTTATTTTGCCAGATACCTCATGTGTAAAAATGTGATGGTCAGATATATAAATTATTTTTTTTTTTTGTACATCAGTTATATTCAGATGTATAATTGTTTTATTTTCACTATCTGATATAGAGGTTTTTTTTAGTATCTCTATTTATATAAAGAGAGTCTCGGCTATTCCCACGCATATTAAGAGCTTTTATTTCATTTTGAATTTGATTCAAATGAAGAATATTTTCTTTACTATAATACGTAAAAGGAAAAAAATTCCCCAAAAACGAAATTAAAGAAGGATTTAATTTGAGTGCTAAGTTTAAAAGATAATTATCTTCATTCATTTTTTAAAGTAGGGTAAAACGAAATTATGTTTATTGATATTAGAGGTTATTTCAATGAACGGCATAGAGAGTGGTCTTTTCCTGGTCAACTTAAATCATGCCCCGCGTGTTTGAAAAATAATAAGAGTGATGCACATTTAGAATTATTACTTAGGCAAAGTATTATTTATAAACTTCAAATAGAAAACGATTCTTTTGAAAGTATATTTGATGAATATCCCGGAATTTCATTTAATTTATCTGCAACTTTTGAAAAAAGAGATGACGAGGGGCGTATTTTAGAATCTATAAGTAATGAAACGCAATTAATTGAGTATTTTTTAAATCATAAGTTAGTGTTTGGAGTTGGATTTCAAATAAATCATTGGAAAACTCTTAAAAATTATAAATCAAATAAGGAGGATTATTTAGAGGATATAAGAAAAGATAATATAAAAGATGTCTTCGATTATAGTAGTAACGTTTTTTCTTTGCCTATAATGAAAGGTGGTCAAATGTGGCAGATGTTAATAAAAAATCCACTTTTATACAGACAAACAATTCCCATTAATAAAGATGAATGGTACAAATGGAAAACTCAAAATAAAAGTGAATCCTCACAGATCGATTGTTTAATATGTCAAAATTATCCATTTGATATTTATTCAGGTAATTTTATTATAGGAGACAGCGTATTTAATATAAAATCAATTTTATGGCCTGATAGGAGGCGTCCTCATTATAGTAAAAGAGAGAAAAGGGTAATTATCTATAACAAATCACAGATTATTTATTGGCCTTTCTTAGATAATTTTACAAATTTAGATAACGAATCTATTAATCATTTGGGGAATATGGCTGTCTTTACAACGGGGGAAATTTTTGGTCGTTCTCTTAGACTGGCCATTAATAAAGTTAATGTTATAATAAAACAGAATCGAGTAATAGATATTTTAGGAAAACAGAGAAAAGAGTCTTCTTTTGAATTAAAAAGAAAATTATCAAACAAAACTTCTTCACGAGCACGAGTGAAATCGCAAACAAAGACGTCGTCCTCGTCACCACACAGACAAATGTTAACAGATGATGAATTTCTATTTTTAAACTCATATTATCGGGATAAAAATAGTAATATAGATTTGGCCTTGTTAAAAACGTATAGGGATGATACAACAAAGATTGATTTGTTGGATAAATTGAAGCGTCCAAGATTTAAACTAAATCCTGTAAAACCTCTTAGGTATAGGATGGGGACTATACGATGCGGGCAGATTGATGATGCTATAACTCAGACTAGTTCTCTTAATGATAGTAGGGGTGATAGTATGGGTATGGGTAAAGGTTCAAATACTAATGACAATATTGGTTATTATTTTAATAATAATATTGCTAGTGGCGTTGAAGGTAAAGACGGTGGTTTTAGTGGTGTTAGTGGTGGTGGTCCTCAACTTAATAATAGCGGCGGCGCTAATGTTTCTTTTTCATCTGGCACAGATTGGAATAAAATTGGGAGGTTTAATAGAAATTGTTCTTCAAATTCTTTTTCAAATATTTGCACCACGGCCTGTAGTATACAGAAGTTATTACCCAAGGATTCTAAAACTAAGGAGCCTAAAACAATTACAATGAGTGAAGTGGGTTTTATAGATTTATTGAATACACCTGATACACCTCAAAGGAGTGGTATATTACTAGAAACAATTCCTGATGTTGTGGTATCTACCCACAGTATGTGTTGTGATGAAGTGTATAAATTATTTATTAGATATTTTCCTTGCTTCTTTTTAGTACATAATCCTTCTGAATTAAAAGAATTGAATCGCAATTTTATCTATGTTATAATAAATTGTTCTCTTTATAATTTCCCGCGAATTTCAGTTCCTTATCCATTAGATCAACATTTTAGACAATACATGACACAACAGCAATTTGACTACTGTCGATTATGGGGGACCGAAAATTTATATCGTTGGGTACAATACGATCTAAAAAGAAGAATTCCTTGCATCGAATTAATTGAACACGTCCCTAATTTGTTATGGATATGTAATAGTCTCCATCGAACATTTTATAAAATTATGCCTAATGGACTATTGTACACACCAAGAGAGTTAGAGTCTTTTCAGGTTGATAAAAATTTCTATGTACAAATTGAGAAACAAAATTCGACAGCTCTTCTTCCTCCACCTTTAAATGATCCCAATAATCCAATGAAAGAAGATTTTACATTAATGTGGATAGGTATTGATCGGGAAAATATACCCAATCTTATGGGTCCCACTATGCGGGCGATTACAAGACCAAATGCTGCCCATTTGCCCCGTATAAGTGGTGCTTGTTCCTCATTCAAACACTACGCTGGAATTCCAGTTAATACTCGATCGTTGGGAGAAATTCACCAAAAAACGCAACTTTCTTCTCTTTATACATTTAGGTTAAATACAACTGACTTATTTCCAATACCAACACAACTACCCCTTGTTTCTATAGTAAATTGGGGTAATCCAGAAGATAGTCTAACTCTTAAAAGGAGTAGTATAGAACGAGGTTTATTTAGAGGGCTTTATTGGGAAACCTTTATTATTCGTTTTAGTTATATTATCAATAATACAAGTAATATTGATCTTCCCACTTTTAAGCAGACATATTTTGATTTTAGAAACCCATTACGAAAAGGTATTCAATTAGGTATAATGACGGGAATATCAAATTGTAATATTGTAAATTTAAGCAATGGAGAAATTGAATGTATACCAATAATAATGTGTAAGGGGGAATTGGAGGAAGAAAATGCAGATGAAAATAAAATTGTAGATGACAGATACAACTCTGGTGGTGGAAATAACTCTACAAGAATAGTTTGGATGGGTAAAACTGGTGATTGGTCAGATCCAACTTATGATGATACTAGTTTAGTTCAAAGGAATTTAGGTAACTCAGATTATCGGGTAACTGTCTCTAACCCAGATAAACCTTCCGTTGATAGACGACGTAAATTAAAATGGAGTCAATGCTCATTGGCTTTTCAGGAAAGGTATATTAATCACAATAAATATAGATGTTGGGAAATTAAAAGTGTCCATCTTCCCGCTATACAATGTGTAAGAGTTTCTCTTACTATAATTTCATCCTTTTCTCCAGCATTAGGGGATAAATTACAAACGCCAACATCCCAAAAAGCAGT
>NW_024712648.1:0-205876 GCF_018991925.1 Homarus americanus
TTGCTGTGTGGAGGTGTAGTACACCTGGACCTGTTGGCTGTGTGGTGGTGTAGCACACCTGGACCTGTTGCTGTGTGGTGGTGTAGTACACCCCTGGATCTGCTGCTGTGTGGAGGTGTAGCACAATCTCTGACCTGCTGCTGTGTGGTGGGGTGTAGTACATCCTGGATCTGTTGCTGTGTGGAGGTGTAGTGCACCCTGGACCTGTTGCTGTGTGGGAGGTAGCCACCCTGGACCTGTTGCTGTGTGGTGTAGTACAATTCTGGGACCTGTTGCTGTGTGAGGCGTAGTGGCTGACCCTGATCTGTTGCTGTGTGGTGGTGTAGTGGCCACCCTGGACCTGTTGTTGTGTGGAGGTGTAGTACACCCTGGACCTGGTTGCTGTGTGGTGGGGTGTAGACACCCCTGGACCTGTTGCTGTGTGGTGGTGTAGTACACCCCTGGACCTGTTGCTGCGTGTGGTGGTGTAGTACAACCCCTGATCTGTTAAGGTGTGGGAGGTGCACAACCTGGACCTGCTGCTGTGTGGAGGTGTAGTGCACCCTGGACCTGTTAAGGTGTGGAGGTGGGGAAATAATTCTGGACCTGTTGCTGTGTGTGGAGGTGTAGTGCACCCCTGGACCTGTTGCTGTGTGGTGGTGTAGCACACCCTGGACCTGTTGCTGTGTGGAGGTAGCACACCCTGGGACCTGTTGTTGTGTGTGGTGGTGTAGTGCTGACCCCTGGACTGGTTGCTGTGTGGTGGTGTAGTGGCCACCCTGACCTGCTGTGTGGGTGGTGTAGGCCACCCTGGACCTGTTGCCGTGTGGCGGTGTAGCACACCCTGGACCTGTTGCTGTGTGGAGGTGTAGTACACCCTGGACCTGTTGCTGTGTGGTGGTGTAGTACACCCTGGACCTGCTGTTGTGTGGCGGTGTAGTACACCCTGGACCTGCTGCTGTGTGGCGGTGTGCACACCCTGGACCTGGTTGTTGTGTGGTGGTGGTGTAGTACACCCTGGACCTGTTGCTGTGTGTGGTGGTGTAGTGCACACCCTGACCAAGGTTGCTGTGGAGGTGTAGTAATTCTGGACCTGTTGCTGTGTGTGTGTGGGAGGTGTAGTACACCCCTGGACTTGTTGCTGTGTGGTGGTGTAGTACACCCTGGACCTGTTGCTGTGTGGTGGTGTAGTACACCCTGGACCTGAGCAGTGCTGTGTGGAGGTGTAGTACACCTTGGACCCGTTGCTGTGGAGGTGTAGTACACCCTGGACCTGTTAAGCTGTGTGGAGGTGTGTAGTACACCTTGGGACCTGTTGCTGTGTGGTGGTGTAGCAACACCCCTGGACCTGTTGCTGTGTGGTGTGTGAGGCACCCTGGACCTGGCTGTTGTGTGTGAGTGTGTACACTGGACCTGTTAAGCGTGAGGTGTAGTACACCCTGGACCTGTTGCTGTGTGGTGGGTGTAGTACACCTTGACCTGTTGTTGTGTGGAGGTGGCACACCCTGGACCTGCTGCTGTGTGAGGTGTAGCACACCCCTGGACTCAGCCATGTGGAGGTGAAGCACCCTGACCTGCTGTGTGGTGGTGTAGTACACCCCTGGACCCGTTAAGGTGGTGGTGTAGTGGCACCCTGGACCTGTTGCTGTGTGGTGGTGTAGTACACCCTGGACCTGTTGTTGTGTGGAGGTGTAGTACACCCTGGACCTGTTGCTGTGTGGTGGTGTAGCACACCTGTTGTTGTGTGGGAGGTGGGCACACCTGACTTGTTGTTGTGTGGTGTGTAGCACACCCTGGACCCGCCAGCGTGTGTGGTGGTGTAGTACACCCCGGGACCTGTAGCTGTGTGGAAGTAGTGCACCCTGGACCTGTTGCTGTGTGGGAGTGTGTAGTACACCGGACTAAGTTATGTTGTGTGAGGTGTAAAAGCACCCTGGACCTGTTGCTGTGTGGAGGTGTAGCACACCCTGGATCTGCTGCTGTGTGGTGTAGTGCACCCTGACCTGCTGCTGTGTGGGAGGTGTAGTACACCCTGACCTGCTGCTGTGGTAGTACACCGGACCTGGTTAAGGTGGTGGGAGGTGTAGTACACCCCTGACCTGAAGGTTGTGTGGAGTGTGTAGTACACCCTGGACCTGCTGCTGTGTGTGGAGAGGTGTAGTACACCCTGGACCTGGTGTTGCTGTGTGGTGGTGTAGTACACCCTGGACCTGTTGCTGTGTGTGGTGTAGTACACCTGGACCTTGCTGTTGTGTGGTGGTGTAGCACACCCCTGGACCTGTTGCTGTGTGGTGGTGTAGTACACCCTGACCTGTTGCTGTGTGGTGGTAGTGGCCACCCTGGACCTGGGCTGTGTGGTGGTGTAGTACACCCTGGACCTGCTGCTGTGTGGTGGTGGGAAACCCTGGACCTGGTTGTTGTGTGGTGGTGTAGGCACCCTGACCTGTTGCTGTGTGGAGGTGTAGCACACCTGGACCTGTTGCTGTGTGGTGGTGTAGTACACCTGGACCTGGTTAAGGTGGTGGTGTAGTACACCTGGACCTGTTGCCGTGTGGTGGTGTAGCACACCTGACCCGGTTGCTGTGTGTGGTGGTGTAGTACACCCCTGGGACCTGTTGCTGTGTGGGAGGTGTAGTACAACTCCTGGACCTGTTGCTGTGTGGTGGGTGTAGCACACCCTGACCTGGTTAAGGACTGGAGTGTGTAGTACACCCTGGACCTGGTTGCTGTGTGGTGTAGGCACACCTGGACCTGTTGTTGTGGGGGCAGGGTGTAGTACACTGGACCTGTTGCTGTGTGGTGCGTAGTACACCCTGACCTGTTGCTGTGTGGTGGTGTAGTACACCCTGGACCCATGTGGTGGTGTAGTACACCCCTGGACCTGTTGCTGTGTGTGGTGTAGTACACCCCTGACCTGTTGCTGTGGGAGGCGTGTGTAGTACACCTGGACCTGTTGCTGTGTGGTGGGTGTGGCACACCTGGACCTGTTGCTGTGTGGTGGTGTGTAGTACCCCTGGGACCTGTTAAGCGGTGTGTAGCTGGCCCTGACCTGTTGCTGTGTGGTGGTGTAGTACACCCTGGACCTGTTGCTGTGTGGGTGGTGTAGTACACCCTGGACCTGTTGCTGTGTGGTGGTGTAGTACACCCTGACCTGTTGCTGTGTGGTGGTGTAGTACACCCTGGACCTGTTGCTGTGTGTGGAGTGTGTAGTACACCCTGGACCTGTTGCTGTGTGGCGGTAGCACACCCTGACCTGTTGCTGTGGTGGTGTGTAGTACACCCCAGACTTGTTTGCTGTGGTGTGTAGTACACCCTGGACCTGCTGCTGTGTGGTTTGAGCCAATTCCGGGACCTGTTGTTGTGTGAGGTGTAGCACCCTGGACCTGCCATGGTGTAGTACACCCTGGACCCAGTTGCTGTGTGTGGTGGTGTAGCACACCTGACCTGTTGCTGTGTGTGTGTGTAGTACACCCTGGACCTGTTGCCGTGTGTGGAGGTGTAGTACACCTGGACCTGTTGCTGTGTGGTGTGGCACCCTGACCCAGCTGCTGTGGTGGTGTAGTGCACACCCTGACCTGTTGCTGTGTGGGAGGTGTAGTACACCCTGGACCTGTTGGGTTGTGTGTGGTGGTGTAGCACACCCTGACCTGTTGCTGTGTGGAGGGTAGCACACCCCGGACCTGTTGCTGTGTGAGGTGTAGTACACCTGACCTGTTGCTGTGTGGTGGTGTAGTACACCTGACCTGTTGCTGTGTGGAGGTGTAGTACACCCCTGGACCTTGTTGTTGTGTGGTGGTGCGTTACACCTGGACCTGTTAAGTGTGGGAGGTGTAGTGGGGCCAATCTCTGACCTGTTAAGGTGTGGTGGTAGTACACCCTGACCTGTTGTTGTGGTGGTAGTACACCTGGACCTGTTGTTGTGTGTGGAGGTGTAGTGGCCACCCTGGACCTGTTGCTGTGTGGTGGTGTAGTACACCCCTGGTCTGCTGTGTGGGAGGTGGCACACCCCTGACCTGTTAAGCTGTGTGGAGTGTGTAGTACACCCTGACCTGTTGCTGTGGTGGTGTAGTACACCCCTGACCTGTTGCTGTGTGGAGGTGTAGTAATAATTCTGGACCTGTTGTTGTGTGGTGGTGTAGCACACCCTGACCTGTTAAGCTGTGTGGAGGTGTAGTACACCCTGGACCTGTTGCTGTGTGGTGGTAGCACACCCTGACCTGTTGCTGTGGGAGGTGTAGTGCACCCCAATCTGTTGCTGTGTGGAGGTAGTGGGCCAATTCTGGACCTGGTTGTTGTGTGTGGTGTAGCACACCCTGGACCTGTGTTGTGGAGAGGTGTAGTGGCCACCCCTGGACCTGCTGCTGTGTGGTGAACACATCCTGGACCATTGCTGTGGTGGGTGTAGTACAATCTGGACCTGCTGCTGTGTGGAGGTGAAAACCCCTGGACCTGTGTGGAGGTGTAGTACACCCTGGACCTGCTGCTGTGTGGTGGTGTGTAGTACACCCCCTGGACCTGTTGCTGTGTGTGGTGGTGTAGCACACCCCTGACCTACTGCTGTGTGTGGGAGGTGTAGTACACCCTGGACCTGTTGCTGTGTGGTATAGTACACCGACCTGTTGCTGTGTGGAGGTGTAGTACACCCTGAATCTGTTGCTGTGTGGTGAAATACATCCTGGACCTGTTGCTTGTGTGGTGGTGTAGTACACCTGGACCTGTTGCTGTGTGGTGGGTGTAGTACACCCTGGACCTGTTGCTGTGTGGTGGTGAAGTGCCCCTGGACCTGTTGCTGTGTGGTGGTGTAGTACACCCCTGACCTGTTGCTGTGTGGTGGTGTAGCACACCTGGGACCTGTTGCTGTGTGGAGGTGGGGTGCACCCCTGGACCTGTTGCTGTGTGTGGAGGTGTAGCACCTGGACCTGCTGCTGTGTGGTATAGCACACCCCTGGACCTGCTGAAGTGTGGAGGCGTAGTGACACCCCTGGACCTGTTGCTGGAGGTGTAGCGCCACCCTTACCTGCCAGCTGTGTGGAGGTGTAGTGCTGACCCTGGGACCTGTTATGCTGTGTGGAGGTGTAGTGGCCACCCCTGACCTGCTGCTGTGTGTGAGGTGTAGTACACCCTGGACCTGTTGCTGTGTGGTGGTGTAGGCATGACCCTGGACCTGAGCGAAGCGTGTGGGAGGTGTAGTGTGCACCCCTGGGACCTGTTGCTGTGTGTGGGGAGGGTGTGTAGTACACCCTGACCTGTTGCTGTGTGGGAGGTGTAGTACACCCTGGACTGTTGTGTGGGGGAGGTGCAGCGACCCTGGACCTGTTGGCCAGGTGGTGGGTGGTGTAGTACACCCTGGACCTGTTATGCTGTGTGGTGGGTGCAGCACACCCTGACCTGTTGTGGTGGTGTAGGCACACCCTGGACCTGCTGCAGTGTGGGAGGCAGTACACCTGGACCTGTTGCTGTGTGGGAGGTGTAGTACACCCCGGACCTGTTGCTGTGTGGTGGTGTAGCACACCCTGACCTGTTGCTGTGTGGTGGTGTAGCACACCCTGACCTGCTGTGTGGAGGTGGTACACTCTGACCTGTTGTTGTGTGAGGGTAGTAGTACACCCCGGTCTCTGTTGCTGTGTGTGGTGGTGTAGCATCTCTTGGACTTGTTGTTGTGTGGTGTGTAAAATACCCCTGGACCTGTTGCCGTGTGGTGGGTGTAGTACACCCTGGACCTGAAAGAAAGGTGTGGTGGTGTGGAAGCACCCTGGACCTGTTGTGTGGTGGTGTAGTACAATTCCTGGACCTGGCATATGCGTGGAGGTAGTACACCCTGGACCTGTTGCTGTGGTGTAGCACACCCTGGACCTGTTGCTGTGTGGTGCAGTAACACCCTGGACTTGTTGCTGTGTGGTGGTGAAAAGCCACCCCTGGACCCGCCACAGGTGGTGGTGTAGCACACCCCTGACCAAGCTGTGTGGGAGTGTAGTGGCACCCTGGGACCCAAGGCTGTGTGTGGAGGTGTAGCACATCCTGGACCTGGGCTGCTGTGTGTGGAGGTGTAGTACACCCTGGACCTGCTGCTGTGTGGTGTAGTACACCTGGACCTGTTGCTGTGTGGTGGGTGTAGTGACACCCTGGACCTGTTGCTGTGTGTGGTGTAGCACACCCTGGACCTGTTATGGGGTGGGAGGTGTAGTACACCTGGACCTGTTGCTGTGGGAGGTGTAGTAATATCCTGGGACCTGTTGCTGTGGAGGTGTAGTACACCCTGGACCTGTTGCCAAGGTTGTGTGGTGTAGCACACCCCTGGACCTGGTTGCTGTGTGGGGAGGTGTAGTACACCTGGACCTGTTGCTGCAGAAGTGTAGTACAAATTCTGGACCTGCCAAGCGTGTGTGTGGTGGTGTAGTACACCCCAACCTGGTTGCTGTGTGTGGGAGGTGTGTAGTGGCCACCCTGGACCTGTTAAGGTGTGGAAGTGTAGTGGCCACTGGACCTGCTGCTGTGTGTGAGGTGTAGTACACCCTGGACCTGTTGTTGTGTGGAAGTGTAGGCCACCCTGGACCTGTTGCTGTGTGGTGTAGTACACCCTGGACCTGTTGCTGTGTGGGTGGTGTAGCACACTGGACTGCTGTTATGTGGTGGTGGTAGGCTACCCACCTGCCACAGGCAGTGGGTGGGTAGTGGCACCCTGATCTGTTGCTGTGGTGGTGTAGTACACCCTGGACCTGTTGCTGTGTGTGTAGTACACCCCTGGACCTGGTTGCTGTGGTGGTGTGGCACACCCCTGGACCTGTTGCTGTGTGGAGGTGTAGCACCCTGGACCTGTTGCTGTGTGGTGTAGCACACCCTGGACCTGTTGCTGTGGCAGTAGTGGCACCCCTGGACCTGCTGCTGTGGAGGTAGCATCCTGACCTGCTGCTGTGTGTGTGTACACCCTGGACCTGGTTAAGCTGTGTGTGGAGAAAATTCCTGGACCTGGGTTGCTGTGTGGAAGTGTAGCACACACCCTGGACCTGTTGCTGTGTGGTGGGTGTAGCACACCCCTGGTTCTGTTGCTGTGTGGGAGGTGTAGTACACCCTGGACCTGCTGCTGTGTGTGGTGTAGTACACCCTGGACCTGTTGCTGTGTGGGTGGTGTAGCACACCCCAGACTCCTGTTGCTGTGTGGGAGGTGTACACCCTGGACCTGCCAAGGCGTGGGTGGTGTAGCACACCCCAGACTTGTTGCTGTGCGGTGGGTGTAGTACAATTCTGGACCTGTTAAGCGCGGTGGTGGTGTGTAGCACCCCAGACTTGTTGCTGTGTGGTGGTAGCACACCCTGGACCTGTTGTTGTGTGTGGTGGTGTAGCACACCCTAGACTTCATGTTGTGTGGTGGTGTGTAGTACAATCTCTGGACCTGTTGCTATGTGGTGGTGTGTGTAGCATGCCCTAGACTTGTTGCTGGGTGTGGGAGGTGTAGTACACCTGGACCTGCTGTGTGGAAGTGTAGTACACCCTGACCTGTTGTTGTGTGGAGGTGTAGTACACCCTGACCTGTTGCTGTGTGGCAGTGTAGTGGCCACCCTGGACCTGCTGCTGTGTGGTGGTGTAGGCACCCTGGACCCAGCAAGCGTGTGGAGGTGTAGTACACCTGGACCTGTTGCTGTGTGGGAGGTGTGTAGTACACCCTGGGACCTGGTAGCCAGGAGGTGTAGTGCACCTGGACCTGCTGCTGTGTGGTGTAGCAACACCGACCTGTTGCTGTGTGGTGGTGTAGTAACACCCTGACCTGTTGCTGTGTGGTGGTGTAGTACACCCTGGACCTGCTGCCTGTGTGCTGTAGCACACCTGGGTCTGCTGCCATGTGGTGGTGTAGTACACCCCAGACTCTTGCTGTGGTGGTGTAGTACACCCTGGACCTGTTGTGTGTGGTGTAGTACACCCTGGACCTGTTGCTGTGTGAGGTGTAGTACACTCTGGGACCTGTTGCTGGGGGTGGAGTGTGTAGTACACCCTGGGACCTGTTGCTGTGTGTGGAGGCAGTAGTATACCTGGACCTGTTGCTGTGTGGGAGGTGTAGTACACCTGGACCTGTTGCTGTGTGGAGGTGTAGCACACCCTGGACCTGCAGCTGTGTGGGAGGTGTAGCACCCTGGACCTGGGTAGCTGTGTGGGAGGTGTAGACACCCTGGGACCTGCAGCTGTGTGGGAGGTGTAGTACACCCCTGGACCTTGCTGTTGTGTGGAGGTGTGTAGTACCATTCTGGACCTGTTGCTGTGTGGAGGTGTAGTACACCCCTGGACCCGTAGCTGTGTGAGGAAAATTGACTTGCTGCTGTGTGGTGGGCAGTACACGGACCTGCTTGCCGTGTGTGGAAGTGTAGCACACTCTGGGACTAAGTTGGGTTATGTGGTGTGTAGTAATAATCTAGACTTTGTTGCTGTGGTGGTGTAGTACACCCTGGACCTGTTAAGCTGTGTGTGGTGGTGTAGTACACCCTGGACCTGTTGCCGTGTGGAGGTGCAGTGCCTGGACCTGTTGCTGTGTGTGTAGTGGTGTGTAGTATACCCTGGACCTGTTGCTGTGTGGTGGTGTAGTACACCCTGGACCTGTTGCTGTGTGGTGGTGTAGTACACCCCAGACTTAGTGTTGCTGTGGTGGTGTAGCACACCCCAGACTTGTTGCTGTGGTGGTGTAGTACACCCCAGACTTGTTGCTGTGGTGGTGTAGCACACCCCTGGACCTGTTGCTGTGTGTGGTGGTGTAGTACACCCTGACCTGTTGCTGTGGTGGTGTGCAGTACACCCCTGGACCTGTTGCTGTGTGGTGGTGTAGCACACCCCTGGACCTGCTGCTGTGTGGTGTAGTACACCCTGGACCTGTTGCTGTGTGTGTGTGTAGTACACCCTGGACCTGCTGTGTGGTGTAGTACATCCTGACCTGCTGCTGTGTGGTGCAGTGGCCACCCTGACCTGCTGTTGTGTGTGAGGCAGTGTAGTACACCCTGGACCTGTTGCTGTGTGGAAGTGTAGTAACACCCTGGACCTGTTGTTGTGTGGCGGTGTGTGTACACCCTGGACCTGTTGCTATGTGGGTGGTGTAGTGACACCCCTAGACTTGTGCCAAGCTGTGTGGTGGTGTAGGGCCAATTCTGGACCCGTTGCTGTGTGGTGGTGTAGTGCTAATCTCAGACTTGTTGCTGTGTGTGTGGTGGTGTAGTACACCCTGGACCTGTTGCTGCTGTTATGTGGTGGTGTGTAGCACATCTCTTAGACTGTTGCTGTGTGGGAGGTGTGCACACCCTGACCTGTTGCTGTGTGGAAGTGTAGTACACCCCTGACCTGCTGTGTGAGGTAGTGTCAATTCTGACCTGTTGCTGTGTGGAGGTGTAGTACATCCTGGACCTGTTGTGTGGTGCAGTAACACTCTGGACCTGTTGCTATGTGGTGTGGTGTAGTACACCCCTGACCTGTTGCTGTGTGGTGGTGTAGTACATCCCGGACCTGTTGCTGTGTGGAAGTGTAGTACACTCTGGACCCGTTAAGGCGTGGTGGTGTAAAATTCCCAGACTTGTTGCTGTGGTGGTGTAGCACACCCTGGACTGTTGCTGTGTGGTGGTGTAGTACACCCTGGACCTGTTGTTGTGAGGTGTGTACACCTTGGACCTGTTGTTGTGTGGAGGTGTAGTACACCCCTGACCTGTTGGGTTGTGTGGAGGTGTAGTACACCCTAGACTTGTTGCTGTGGTGGTAGCACCCCAGACTTGTTGCTGTGTGTGGTGTAGTGCCACCCCTGGACCTGTTACGGTGGTGGGTGTAGTACACCTGACCTGTTGCTGTGGTGGTGTAGTACACCTGGACCTGCTGCTGTTGTGTGGTGGTGTAGTACACCCTGGACCTGTTGCTGTGTGGTGGTGTGTGTAGTGGCACCCTGGACTTGTGCTGCTGTGCGTGTAGTACACCCCTGGACTTGCTGCTGTGGTGGTGTAGTACACCCTGGACCCACATAAGCTGTGTGTGTAGTACACCTGACCTGTTGCTGTGTGGAGGTGTAGTACACCTGGACCTGTTGCTGTGTGGAGGTGTAGTACACCCTGGACCTGAAAGGTTGGTGTGAGGTGTAGTACACCTTGGACTTGTTGCTGTGTGGAGGTGTAGTACACCCTGGACCTGTTGCTGTGTGGGAGTGTGTAGTACACCCTGACCTGTTGTTGCTGTGTGTGTGTGGTGGCACACCTGGACCTGTTACAAAGTGGTGTGTAGCACACCCTGGACCTGTTGCTGTGTGGCGGTGTACACCCTGGACCTGTTGCTGTGGGAGGTGTAGCACACCTGACCTGTTATGCTGTGTGGTGGGTGTAGTACAATTCTGGACCTGTTGCCGTGTGGTGGGTGTAGTACACTCCTGACTCATGTTGCTGTGTGGTGTAGTACACCCTGGATCTCTGTTGCTGTGGTAGGTACACCCCTGGACCTGTTGTTGTGTGGGTGGTGGTGGGGTACACCCTGGACTCAAGTTGCTGTGTGGTGGTAGCACAACTCTGGACCTGTTGCTGTGTGGTGGTAAAGGGCCACCCTGGACCTGCTGCTGTGTGGAGGCACACCCCTGGACCTGTTGCTGTGGAGTGTGTAGTACACCCTGGACCTGCTGGTGCTGTGGTGGTGCAGTACACCCTGGACCTGTTGGCTGTGTGGTGGGGTAGTAACACCCCTGACCTGTTGCCAGTGGAGGTGTAGCACACCCTGGACCTGTTGTGTGTGTAAAAACACCCTGGACCTGTTGGTTGTGTGGGAGGTGTAGTACACCCTGACCTGCTGTTGTGTGGTGGTGTAGCACACCTGGACCTGTTGTTGTGTGTGGTGGTGTAGCACACCCTGGACCTGTTAAGCCGTGTGGAGGGTGTAGTACACCCTGGACCATGTGGAGGTAAGTAGTACACCCTGGACCTGTTGTTGTGTGTGGTGTGGTGTAGTGTAATTCTGACCTGTTATGTGTGGTGGTGTAGTGCCACCCTGGACCTGTTGGTTGTGGAGGTAGTACACCCTGACCCAGATGTGGTGTGTGTAGTACACCCTGGACCTGTTGTTGTGTGTGGAGGTGTAGTACACCCCTGGACCTGTTGTTGCTGTGGTGTGTGTAAAGGCACCCTGACCTGTTATGTTGTGTGGTGGTGTAGTACACCCTGGACCTGTTGTTGTGTGGTGGTGTAGCACACCCTGGACCTGTTGCTGTGTGGTGGTGTGTAGTACACCCGACCTGTTGCTGTGTGGTGGTGTGTAGCAATTCTGGACCCAGCAAAGCGTGTGGTGGGTGTGTAGTACACCCCTGGACCTGTTGCTGCCAGTGGAGGTGTAGTACACCCTGGTCTCGTTGCTGTGTGGGAGGTGTAGTACACCCTGGACCTGTTGCCAGGTGGGTGGTGTAGTACAATTCTGGACCTGTTGCTGTGCGGCGGGTGTAGGGCCACCCTGACCTGTTGCTGTGTGGCGGTGTAGTACACCTGGACCTGTTGTTGTGTGTGGTGGTGTAGTACACCCTGGACCTGTTGCTGTGTGGTGGTGTAGTACACCCTGACCCGTTGCTGTGCGGGTGGTGTGTATACACCCCTGACCTGCTGCTGTGTGTGGAGGTGTAGTACACCCTGGACCTGTTGCTGTGTGTGGTGGTGTAGTACACCTGGACCCGTTGTAGGTGTGTAGCACACCCTGGACTTGTTGCTGTGGTGGTGTAGTACAACTTGACTTGTTGGTTGTGTGGTGGTGTAGTACACCCCTGGACTGTTGCTGCAAGTGGTGGTGTAGTACACCCTGACCTGTTGCTGTGTGGTGGTGTAGCACACCCTGGACTTGCTGTTGTGTGGTGGTGTAGTACACCTGGACTTGCTGCTGTGTGGAGGTGTAGTACACCCTGGATAGACTTGCTGCTGTGTGGTGTAGTAAAGACAGACCGAGACCTACGAGTTCCTTTACCACCTCTTGCTCCTCCTCCTCCTCCTCCTCCTCTTTCTTCTCCTCCTCCTCCTCATCCTCCTCCTCCTCCTCCTCCTCCTCCTCCTCCTCCTCCTCAGCTCCTCCTCCTCCTCCTCCTCCTCCTCCTCCTCCTCATCCTCCTCCCCCCTCCTCCTCCTCCTCCTCCTCCTCCTCTTCCTCAAGCTCCTCCTCCAACTTGTTTGTGCAGGAAAGTTTTCTCGCCAGTTTCTAAGCGAGAAGGTTTCATTTGATTGGGTAAGAGGATCAGGGTTTCCAGGCACGCCCACCACACCCGTGATACCCCACAAGCACCTCACTTGGCAGGCTTCATTAAGGTGCCACCTTCTTTGTTCATTATGACCCCAACAATAGTGACTCCCAGCTGAGGGTTAGTAGCATGTGTCGCTATTATTGTGTTCAATGAGGGAAATTTAAATAAGGATTAACATAATTTACACTCAACACCAATTACTCATCACCAAACGGAATGGACGATATCATCTGTTTTAACGGGAAAACACTGACATTACCTGAAGGTCCCATTAACTACTGTCCACTGTCAGAGGTGCAGCCACGACACCTGACCTTAACCATCGATATTAGTTTACTTTCTTATTACCTCCTCCCCCCACACTCTCCTTACACCTCCTATTCTACCGTTCCTACGTATCCTCTGTCTCTCTCACTAACATACTTCATCTTGCTCACCTCATTATCATGTGTGTCGCTGCTTCCTTTATACCATACTAAACCCTGCTCGGGACACCAGTAAAGCATATAATAAAGCCCTTACTACTTGTTGCCATCTTACCAGCACCGTGTTACTCCACCACACAGTACAGTAATGTTGCCCTTTCATTTTGTCAAACTTCCTCTGCAGATGATAAATCAACACATTTTTCTTTCATTACTTTCATTTTATTTCTTGTTATTTGTTCTACTTTCACAACTACTTTCCTTCTTCCATCCATGCGGGAAATTAATTGCCCAAACTGGTAAACTTTCCCTGTTGTGTTCAGCCAACCTCACCCCACCCTCCCACTCTACTCTTGCAGCACCGGTTATACTGCTGGACTTCTGTAAACATTCATGTGTATAGTTTCCTTTCCTGAATTAATCTTAAAAATATCTACGAACTGTTTACATTCTTTTGTTTACCTTTTAAGTTTGTTAATTCTTTTTGTATATCAAATTATTATTACGTTTTAATTCTTTACCTTTTTCGTTCTTTGTTGATACTTTCATTATATTAATAGAATATCTCTCTCTCTCTCTCTCTCTCTCTCTCTCTCTCTCTCTCTCTCATCTCTCTTTTTAAACCTCTCTTCCTCTCTCTTTTACCTCTCTTTCTCTTTTTCTCTCTTTCTTTCTCTAAAATCCCCCACCGTTAAATTAAATCAATCAGGAAACAGTCCCCTCTATTTTCTTTTCACTTTGTGGCGTATAGAGGAAGCTGACAATGTGACCTGCATACTCACGTCAAGTTTGTGTCCTGCACTTACTGGTCCACCAATACTCAGTTAAAGTGAACCTAACGTACTGTATTAATGGATTTAGATATACCAATATTCTTGTATCCTTCCTTATGATCTGGATATTTTGAATCAGTTGAGTGTTTACGACAAGTCGATGGAGGATATATCGTACTTGTACTCACTCACACTGGAAATATATCTCATGTTTTCTCAATGGGGAATCGAAACCTGAATGGCATCGAGATTGTGCTTGATACTCTACGTCTACCGTAACTAAATACGTCTTCCTTTCTTCAACCACATTAATTCCTACCATTTTAAGTGTGATCAGTACAGTTCTCTTGATTATCGTATGACCAAACCAAATATAACGACCTTAATAGTGTCGAAATTACACTTGGAAAATGGTAGCAGAACAAGATACATTCGTCTTATACCTATGTCTTGAAACTCAGAGTCTAAACCTGGTAACTTGATGTGTGGCAATAAGGAAATACAGAAATATCTCCTCGTTATTCTCTCAGTACTCTCCCTTAGGTATAGTATTTGTGCGTTGAAAGTGACATGTGTTATTTGACTACTAATGGAGGACTGTCCTTGCCAATCTTCAGACATAAGGTTGCAAATTTAATTAATTAGCTGTTAGAAGGAAGGGTTGTGGTTTGTTATGAGTTATTGTGAGTTGTTGTGAGTTGTTGTGAGACGTGAGTTTTGATGACTTGTTATGAGTTATACTGAAATGTGAATTGTTATGAGCTGTGAGTTATTGTGAGTTGTGTTGTGGTTTGTTGTGAGTTGTTATGAGTTGCTGTGGGTTGTGATTTATGTGTTGTTAAGAGTTATGAGTTATTGTGGGTTATTGTGGGCTGGTGTTGGTTATTGTGGAATGTGAGTTGCTGTGAGCTATTGTAAGTTGTCTCAGGTTATCCATTCAACAGTTTATAGCTTCAACACCCGACCCAAGTGTCCTCTGAATGTGTTGTTGTCATTACTGTGTTATATTTTGGTGACATCCTTGAGACGGGATCTTTACCCTCCCCTCCTTCTCATGTCTTTTATTTTCTCTTTTCTCTTTAGTATCTGGGAATTTATTGCTGTACTTTCTAAATCCTTGTTCATCTTCCTTCTATCTCATTTTTTACTGTTTTTTTTTTTACTTTCTTCCATTATCCTCTTCTGTTCTATTGTTTTTATTTTATACACTTTCTTGTCACCTTCTTTTGTTATTTTTTATCTTTTGGTTGTGTGTGTGTGTGTGTGTGTGTGTGTGTTTGTGTTTGTGTGTGTGTGTGTGTGTGTGTTTCTCTCACCTCTTCAGCACACCATCATCACCCCGGGTTCTCCTTCTCCTTAGCCTCCTGTTTACAGTTCCTAATTACAAGACATTTTCAAAGTGGAAACCAATTAAATGTGAAACAATTAAAACTTCGTAACTTGTATCCCTTTATTTAGGGCAACATAACCCTTAAAAAAAATTATATTATTGTTCTTGAAAGCTGTTGGGTCGTTTAGTGCGTGACAAGTTGTAAGTCGTCCTTGATTCTAGGAGGAAGTGTAGGGGATATTGTGTTGTGTGTGAGAGGGCAGGAGTGTGTTAAGTACAGCGGGGTCCAGAGCCTACACAAGAATCACCATGAGTTACGCGATCTCACCTGATGTATTTTGATGTGTCTCGTTCACCTAACCTAACCTAACCTAACCTAACCTAACCTAACCTAACCTAACCTAACCTAACCTAACCTAACCTAATATAACCTAACCTAACCTAACCTAACCTAACCTATGTCCCGTGTTGTCTACTGTTCTTGGGTTATAAACTAATGATTTTCTGCGGTCGTTGTGAAGGTTAAGCGAGACACGTGATGTAATATGGTACAATAAATAATATAGGGATGTTAGTTGGTAGCTCGGAGGTGATGCGGAGTGGTGGTAGTGACGACTGTTGGTTGTGGTACCTGCTCCTGTCCCCTCAATTCAATAGTCTGAGAGAGAGAGAAAGATGAGAAACGTGGATGTTGCATAGGAATTCCTTCTCAGCTGCTATTGAGAGACCACAGAGCTGCTGGAGGAGAAAACCAAAGTCAGTAGTGAGAGACAGGAGAGAAGTGTATCAGTGAGTGAAGAAAAAACTCTACTTCTGAACCCAGGGAGGATGAAGGCCTGACAGCTATAGTTATCCACCAATATCATATCAGCTACCATCATCATCCATCACTGTGTCAACCATCACTATCAGCTACCATCATCATCCATCACTGTATTAACCATCACTATCAGCTACCATCATCATCCATCACTGTATCAACCATCACTATCGGCTACCATCATCATCCATCACTGTATCAGCCATCACTATCAGCTACCATCATCATCCATCACTGTATCAACCATCACTATCGGCTACCATTATCATCCATCACTGTGTCAACTATCACTCTCAACTACCATCATCATCCATCACTGTGTCAACCATCACTATCAGCTACCATCATCATCCATCACTGTATCAACTATCACTATCAGCTACCATCATCATCCATCACTGTGTCAACCATCACTATCAGCTACCATCATCATCCATCACTGTATCAACCATCACTATTAACTACCATCATCATCCATCACTGTATCAACTATCTCCTCAACTACCATCATCATCCATCACTGTGTCAGCCATCACTAATAACTACCATCATCATCCTCACTGTGTGTCAACCATCATTATCATACCATCATCATCCATCACTGTATCAACCATCACTATCATTTCTACCATCATCATCCATCACTGTATTATCAACTATCACTCTCAACCACCATCATCATCCATCACTGTGTCAGCCATCACTATCAGCTTCCACCATCATCATCCATCCTGTGTCAACCATCACTATCAGCAACCATCATCATCCATCACTGTATCAACTATCCTCTCAGCTTCTGTCATCATCCATCACTGTGTCATCACTATCATACCATCAGCCATCACTGTGTCATGTCCTCAGCTACATCATCATCCTTCACTGTGTCAGCCCTACTATGACAACCATCATCATCCATCACTGTGTCAGCATCTATCAGCTACCATCATCATCCATCACTGCATCAACTATCACTATCAGCTACCATCATCATCCATCACTGTGTCAACCATCACTATCAACTACCATCATCATCCATCACTGTGTCAACCATCACTATCAACTACCATCATCATCCATCACTGTATCAACTATCACTATCAGCTACCATCAACCATCACTGTGTCAACCATCACTATTAACTACCATCATCATCCATCACTGCATCAACTATCACTATCAGCTACCATCATCATCCATCACTGCATCACTATCAGCAACCATCATCACCATCACTGTGTCAACCATCACTATCAGCTACCATCAACCATCACTGTGTCAGCCATCACTATCAGCAACCATCATCAACCATCACTGTGTCAACCATCACTATCAGCTACCATCAACCATCACTGTATCAACCATCACTATCGGCTACCATCATCAACCATCACTGTGTCAACCATCACTATCAGCTACCATCAACCATCACTGTATCAACCATCACTATCAGCTACCATCAACCATCACTGTGTCAGCCATCACTATCAGCAACCATCATCAACCATCACTGTGTCAACCATCACTATCAGCTACCATCATCATCCATCACTGTATCAACCATCACTATTAACTACCATCATCATCCATCACTGTGTCAGCCATCACTATCAGCAACCATCATCAACCATCACTGTGTCAACCATCACTATCAGCTACCATCAACCATCACTGTGTCAGCCATCACTATCAGCTACCATCATCAACCATCACTGTGTCAACCATCACTATCAGCTACCATCATCCACCACTGTGTCAACAAAGGAAGTGTTATTCAGTCTGGATTATGACACCCACAGGAGAACACAGAAGAACAACCGAGAATGAAATACAAAAACAAATCTGTTCAACTTGTCCCTGAAATTGTAAGAAATTGACGATTCATATTGGAGGGAAACATAAAACAAAATATGTCTCTTGAATATGGTGGTTGAGGAGGGATGGTGTCTGGGTTAAATTGGTGTTTGGCGGTGAGCCAGGAGGAGGAGGAGGAGGAGGAGGGGTAAGAAGAGGAGGAAGAGGAGGGGGAGGAGGGGGAAGAAGAGGAGGAGAAGGAGGTAGGACGAAGGAGGGATATGCGGGCTGCCTGGTGAGTGAATACAGGAGGTTGACAACATTTCTCCCATCACCATCCCGCCTCACATTTATGGTACTGTCGCTGTTTATGGTGTAGGGGGAGTTACTGCCTAGTACTGTCGCTGTTTATGGTGTAGGGGGAGTTACTGCCCCTAGTACTGTCGCTGTTGGTGTAGGGGTACTGCCTAAATGCTGTCGCTGTTTATGGTGTGGGGGAGATTACTGCCTTGTACTGTCGCTGTTTATGGTGTAGAGGAGATTACTGCCTTGTACTGTCGCTCTTTATGGTGTAGGGAGATTACTGCCTAGTACTGTCGCTGTTTATGGTGTAGGGAAATTACTGCTACTGCCCTAAATACTGTCGCTGTTTATGGTGTAGGGGGAGTTACTGCCTAGTACTGTCGCTGTTTATGGTGTAGGGGTTACTACCTGTGCTGTCGCTGTTTATGGTGTAGGGAGATTACTGCCTTGTACTGTCGCTGTTTATGGTGTAGGGGAGTTACTGCCTGGTACTGTTTATAGTGTGGGGAGTTACTGCCTTATGCTGTCGCTGTTTATGGTGTAGGGAGATTACTGCCTTATGCTGTCGCTCTTTGCCTTAGTGTGGGGGGGAGTTACTGCCTAGTACTGTCGCTGTTTATAGTGTAGGGGGAGCTACTGTCAAGAACTTGTCTAGCCTAGGAGAAGGAGGACGAAAAGGAGGAGGTGGAAGAAAGAGAGGGGGAAGGAAGAAAGAGAGGGGGAAGGAAGAGTTAGTAGGGAAGGGAAGACTGAATAAAACACAAGAATAAATAAAAAAAAATGGAAATATAAAATCATGAGGATAGATTTTTTTTTTGGATGCAGACTCCATAAAAGGAACACAGGAATGGATAGAGACATTTAATGACTGGAAGAGAGAAAAGAGACTGAGAAATGGCAGAGAAATATGAAAAGGAACTACGAAATGGTAAAGAGGGAAGTGAAGAATGGGATGAAAGGTAAGACAGGAGGGGAAGGGGATGAGGGGAAGGGGATGAGGGGAAATGGAGAGTATAGAGAACCAGTGTAGGATATCAAGAGGAGAAAGGGGGGACTGAGGCATACGATTTCGGAGGTTGACGAAGCGTTGACAAGACAATGAAAGAAAGAAAGAAAGAAAGAAAGAAAGAAAGAAAGAAAGAAAGAGTTTTGTTCTCTTCAGGGTGAATATTTGTTATAGTTAACCATTTTAAAGGTCAATTTTATTCATATCAGTTTTTTTACTCTCCAAATATATAAAAAAATGAGTTATAGATTTGGTATGATAAATGTTCAGAGAATTAGTCAACCTGATAATTCTTTCAAGCTCAGAAAAGGAAACCCTCTTTTTATTCTTATTAACAACAACAGTACTTTAAAAACTCACACGTAAAGTTAAAAGGTGAATCATTTATACCCGGGGCACCCCAGTCCATACAACTGTTTATACGTACCTAAATTTACAGTTGAGGTGAAAATCAGTTAAGTGTAGTGCCAGCCTCACTGTCTCCTTGTGAGCTTAAGGCTTAGTATTCAATAAGTTTTATCCACAAGAACCTTTATGGACCGTCAACCATCTGCAAATCACTTCCAAGTTTATATATAAAAATAAATAACTAATATTTATAAATCACTGCAGAGATACAACACACAGGTATAAGCAGTATGTCTTTCTGTATAACAAAGATTCAGGTAATGTGTACAGACTGTGGTGTGAGAGCCCAGGTGTCCGGTTCACTGACTCAGAATAAATATCACACTGGTTGAATCAGTCCTGACCAGCGACGGTAAAGCTAATTACCTGATTATAACACAGTTTTAATGCTACCTTGATATATTTTCTGGCGCCAGAGTTCACAAACGATAACACGGAGGGAGGGAGGGATGGAGAGAGGGATGGAGAGAGGGAGGGAGGGAGGGTTGTGAGAGAAAGGGAGAAGAGAGGTACGAGAGGACGTGAGATATGCGTCCAGTAGGGATGGTGGTGAATGAGAGACTGGTGATGAATGAGTGAGGGAGTGAGGGAGGATGGTAGTGAGTGAGGGAGGGAGGATGGTGATGATGAGTGAGGGAGGATGGTAGTGAGTGAGGGAGGGAGGATGGTGATGATGAGTGAGGGAGGATGGTAGTGAGTGAGGCGGCTACAAGTTCTCGTGCCACTAATGAAGGATCACCATCAACTGTTGACGACTATCATTGCTCTTCCTCCCCCTCCCCGTCTCCTCTCTCTCTCTCTCTCTCTCTCTCTCTCTCTTTTATCTTTCTGTTTCAGGTCGTCAGTCTCCCCCTCCCTCATAACATCACCACCCGTCTCATATCGACCATCAGCTGCCTCTCTCTATACCCACGCCCACTGATATGGTCTCCTACTTTTTATGATCCAATATTAAACATTATTCGGTTACTAGTGAGTGTCTTGTGTCAACCGACCGCCACTCACAGTCACTCACGTACATACGGTAAAATATAGCATGGCGTAAGCTACCTTTTAGGCGTTATAGAGACACGTTACGTTAAACACTTCTGGGCTTGGAACAGTTGGTAGCCCTGATGTTTTTTGTGTGTGTGTGTGTGTGTGTGTGTGTGTGTGTTGACTTTCTTTGTCATTTATGTTAATTTTAATAATACGTGAGACTTAGCCAGAAAGTCTTGTCGGTCAGTCGTAAAACCACGTGCAGGACCTTTAATATCACGTGATCACACTTTGAAATCACGTAGATCACCCATAAAATTACATATTGAGCCATTATACCACGTATACTCCAGTTTGCGTTATGAACAATGCATCATGTACTGTATACCTAAGCTTGCGTTATGAACAATGTATCATGTATACCTAAACTGGTATTATGAACAAAGAATCATATATGGTTCAACTTGCATCAGTACAGCTCATCAAACCAATGGGTCATTCACTTCCACTTACGCCAAATTGATGATCACTGTCCCAGTTATTTTGGTCAATATATGGCGGATAGTTTGGCGACCGTACCGAAGATTTGTATCACAACCACACACCTGTTTACCTGTTTTTGTGTCGAAATATAAACAAACAAATATTTTCTTGGTTGATTTTAGATATACAGTAAGTGTATGTTATTATTTTTTTACCCGTTTTCTTTCTTTTTATCTTCGTCTTCAAGTTTCTCTTCTTCATTTTCGCATTCTCTTTTTTTCTTCATTGTTTTACTCTTCTTCCTAAAAGTAACCTGCCAATATTTCAGTTACCCATCCATTAAGATTTACATGATAGTCCCAGCAACACACACACACACTCACACACTACCGTCCCAGCAACACTCACAGCTCACACCAACTCTCAGCGTTGGCTAACAGGAACCATCGTACGTTGCATCAGGTTGAGATTGACGTCATCCATCAAAGCTTAAATTACTGTCCGCATCACGTGATCGCTCGCCACCACCACATTCTTCCTCTACTGTCAAAGACCAATTTTCCCGGTCTGGACGTCATTGGTCTCTTATTGGTCTGTGTCAGGGAGCCTTTTGGATGACCTTTGGCTTATTATACAAAGGTGTTAATGGAACCTCTGTAAGAAAGTTGTGTGGTAGTAGATTATTTGATAGTTGTGACGGATCTGGAGTAAAATGGTAAGAGGGGAGAGTAAATTGTGGAAGAAGGAGGGAAAAAAATAAATGGAAGAAGTAAGGGAGGGTAAGAGAAAGTAGGACAGAGTAAATAGGGAAGTAGAAGAAAGGTTACAGGGAAATGGAGAGATTGAATGAAATAGAATAGGAAAGGTAGGGCGGAGGAGAGAATGAATGAAGGAATTAGTAAGGGAGGATAAGAGGGAAAGAAGAGAGAGTAAATAGTAGTATTAGTAGTAGTAGAAGACAGGAGGGAGGAGGAGAAAGTAAATAAGAAAGTAAGAGAGATTAAAGAGGAAGAAATAGAGAGAGTCAGTCTGAATTCACTAGCAAGAATAAGACGACAGAGCGGTTTATTTGCTACACACAAACAGGGACTTCAAAAGCAGGGTAAAATTTTATTAGTGAAAATTGAGGGAGTAAAATGTTGACAAGTGACTTATGAACCTGTGGTATGAAGGACTCAAGATTGTACCACGACAAAACAACTCACATGTACTTACACAGGAGTACACGGCGGATACCTGACTGAGATATATTTATATAACTAAATTAATTATATACACTAATGATTTATATCCAGGTGGAAATATATATTCAATTTGTTTTTCTCCTTTGAAGGTTTTGTGAAAATTTTACGAGTTGCCAACTTTTTATGGAGAGAATTTAACGATACAATATTTACACGAGATAAATTTACTACCAAATTTATGTGTTGATATTATATAATTAAACAAGTCAGCTTAATACTGACTTACAGAACCTTTGATATCTAGTACTGAATATTAAATGTTAGTTTAGTAAAACAGTATTCAAGATTAAGTTTCATTAGGTTTGTAAACACCAAAACAGGGTGTATAAATGTTAAGTATCATGTCTGGGATATTATTATACTGGTAAGCTTCTTTAATTTAGTAATGTCATCAATGTTAAGACTTGAGTATTACACCAAGAGCTAAATATCACCCTTAAAAGATAAACCTCGTAGCAGTGTGAGTGTGGCCGCCACTGTCATGAGTCAGGTGCCATTATAACGACTCTGTTAACATTGCTAAATAATGGTGTCTTAAATGGTGTTGTAACTTAGCTGTATAAGTGGATCACCAGAACCCTGCGGTGTTGCCAACCACAAGTCCATTTACATACTGTAGTGCACATTATGACCTTTTTGCTGCGTAACAATAGTATATACCTGTATCATTATTATTGTTATTATTATTATTATTATTATTATTATTATTTGTTGTATTTTCTAAAACATCTGTGAAGAAATTTCTCTTGGGTTTGTGTGAACATCTTGCAACACTGACGGAAGTGATATAATAAGTACACACTATTTCTCATTATACAGACAGTGACGCGTATCTACACATCAAACTCATGGTTGAGATAAACATAAAGTTAATGCAGTTCAAGGGGATATAAAATACTATGTAAAATTTAAAGATCGTGACGCACTCATGCTTTTGTGTAACGTTGTTAATCTGAAAATACTGTTGTCTAAATTTTTAGCAGATACTCGAACACGCCTTTTTGCTCCGTTTCCAGTTTGGCGGAAACATTAATCCTTCCTGTTTTAATTAAAATAAGTAATGGAAATGTACAGCTACCTTGTGGTTATTTATTTATTTATTTATTTATTTATTTATTTAGTGAAATCATTCCAAAACAGAATCTGGTTTCAAATAAACAAAGGTTGTGAACGCGGCCTCACTTCTTAAGCTTAGTGGACGAGGTGGAATTGGTTGTTACTTGCCAGTGTTTGTGATGGTGGCGGTGTGGACTGTGGCGCTCTGTCGTGATATATACGTTTTTATGTAACTAAGATAATGCGTATCACATTATACCGAACGACACTGAACATAATTTGATATGTTTTGACTATAGTGATCATAAGTATAATGACTCATTAATGTAATCATGTGTAAAGTGTTTTAACGTGCACCTAAGTAGTCAGCGAATTTAAGTGTAGTGACTTAATAACGTGTATATTCACCTTAGATAACATAAGTGTGATAGTGGAAGTGTTCCCATAGGTCTGGCAGTAGCAGCGAGGATATACCACACCAAGAGCTTAGATACACCATAACAGCAAGAAGCAGTGTGACCTACTGTCCTCGTGTGGTAATCAGTAACTTTGTGGCAGACTGCCGGCAGCGGTGGCGAGAATGACGAAGCTTTAAGGTGAGTAGAGGCAGGTGTGGCGTGACATTAGGTAGTCTTTTTGGCCAGGTGTGATTTAAGCCATTAATGACGAACGGACCAACATGTCGTAGTTTAACTGTAGGATCTTGTTTGTTTGTTTTTTATTTAATTTCGGTAAGTCAGTTCGTATTGTCAACTACGTTCCTGTCAACATTTCATATGAATTAATGGGAACTTGTTAATTTCCTCACAATTTTGTATTTATTTATTTTTTTTTTGGGGGGGGGGGTCAATTTTTAGTTTCAACCAGCCACGGCTCTCGAGTTGAGCGATATGTTTTTTCGATGGTTTAAACAATTTTAAAACACTTTTTTTTTTCTATGGCTGACATTTTCCTCGCAAATAACTTAAATATGCCGGGAGATCCAAGTAATGAGGTTAGGTTAGTAATTTTAGGTCATTTGCTACAGAAACGCCATAAAAAAAAGTGTCTTAAAATTGTCTAAACCATCGGAAAACATATTGCTCAACTCGAGAACCGTGGTTGGTTGAAACTACAAATTGACCGTTTCTTTTATTGTGTGGCTAATAATTAATCTTTATAGAGTTTGTAAAGTTCTTAATGTAAGAAAAATGCAACACGTTAGAAAAAGAAAGTGTAAACTACTTAGACTTTAGTTGAATGTGCCCGGAAAGACTGCAACAAGCGGCGTCTACAAACTTAAGCCCTTATGACATTAAAGTTTAAACCATACACCTCAATGAGAGAAGACGTAAACGAGACGCACTTAAGCAATCTAGTCTAATTACTGATGCTAGGTTATTAGTCTCTCTAGGGTAATTTGGTGGTAAAGGTTGTTGTGAAGAGATCAGTCAGGGATGAGGCCTACACACCGTCCTCCTCCACCTGATTAACGTGAGGTGGGTGGGAGGGAGGAGGGGTATAACGAGCAACTACGTGTGTCGCTAACTGCATTTTACGGTGGTCAGTGTCTCCCTCTTAGGTGTGTAGTGTGTTTGTGTAAGAGAAATAATATTGATGGATGTACTGACTAGTAGAGAGAGGGAGACGAGTACATTAATTCCTTAAGTTATAGAAAGCTAGAATGTCCTTTGCCTGTTTACCACCACATTTATCTCTTGACCACTCCACCGCCTCACCACTCCACCTCACCAGTCCACCACTACCTCACCACACCACTCCCTCATCACATAACCCCCTCGCCACTCCACTCCACCGCCTCACCACTCCACCGCCTCATCACACCACTCCACCATCTCACTACACCATCCCTCCGCCTCACCACACCACTCCACTATCTCGTCACTACAACACCACCATCACCACGTTATTACCACACCACCCACTACTACACCACCACCACATCACTACCACACCATCATCATACCATTATCACTCCATCACCATACCACTACCACATCACCATACCAACACCACATCATCACCACACCATTACCACACGACTACCATACCACTACCACACCATTATTATACCACTACCACACCATAACTACACCATTACCACACCACCACTACTATGCCACTACCATACCACCACTACCACCATACAATTACCATACCACTACCATACCATCACCACACCACCACCACCACCACCACCACACAATGTCCACACCACCACCACCCACACACTACCACACCACCACACCACCACCAGACAAATACCACACCACCACCAGACAAAAACCACACCACTACCACACTGTCACCACACCAACACCACGTCACTACCACACTATCACTATTAACACACCACCATACCACAACCACACCACCACACCACCATACAATTTCCACACCACTACCACATCATCACCACACACAATTACCACACCGCTACCACACCGCTACCATCACCACACCACCACCACACCACCACCACACAATTGCCACGCCACCACACAATTACCACCACCACAACACCACCACACCACTGTCACACCAATACCACACAACCACTACACAATTACCACACCACAACCACACCATAACCATACCACAACCACACCATTACCACACACCGTCTTCGCAATCCTTCGCTATAAATGCCCATGACATGTACCCACCACGCCTACCTAGCGCCGCTGAGAGGCATGCGGACTGATCCATAACCACTTACTAATAGAGCGTGTGAGACGGAAGAACAGAATGACGTACATTATACTCTATCGCCAGTACGAGCAATCAGCAACTCCCACCCTGCCATAAACCACGCTCATGGTTGTTATATAAGGCAATCGTTCACCAACCTTATGTGAGGAGTGACTCTTCTGATTGTGACATATAGGTTATCGAAGAGTCACTACTGTACCTGTAAACACCTTTATCCTCAGGTGTTACAGGTGATAGCTACCTACAGCTACCTCACTCCTGGCTGATGTGAGGTACTGTTGTGGGGTACTGCTATGAGGTACTGTTGTGGGGTACTGTTGTAAGGTACTGTTGTGGGGTACTGATGTGTGGTACTGTTGTGGGGTACTGTTGTGTGGTACTGTTGTGAGGTACTGTTGTGGGGCACTGTTGTGGGGGTACTATTGTGAGGTACTGTTGTGGGGTACTGTTGTGAGGTGCTGGTGTTGTGGGGTACTGTTGTGGGGTACTGTTGTGAAGTTCTGTTGTGGGGTACTGTTGTGAGGTACTGTTGTGGGGTGCTGTTGTGGGGTGCTGCTGTGAGGTACTGTTATGATGTACTGTTGTGGGGTACTGTTGTGGGGTACTGTTGTGAGGTACTGTTGTAAGGTACTGTTTTGAGGTACTGTTGTGGGGTACTGTTATGAGGTACTTTTGTGGGTACTGCTGTGGGGTACTGTTGTAGGGTACTGTTATGAGGTACTTTTGTGGGTACTGTTGTGTGAGGTACTGTTGTGGGGTACTGTTATGAGGTACTGTTATGAGGTACTGTTGTGGGGTACTGTTGTGAGGTACTGTTGTGAGGTACTGTTATGAGGTACTGTTGTGAGGTACTGTTGTGGGGTGCTGTTGTGTGGTACTGTTGTGAGGTACTGTTATGAGGTACTGTTGTGGAGTACTTTTTTTGAGGTACTGTTGTGGGGGTACTGTTTTGTTAAAATCTTGTTGCCCTAAAAAAAGTTAAATTAGTAGAATTTAGTTAAAATGTATAATAAGTTCATGCCAAATAGATCTAGTGAGTTAAAGCAATCTGTCAGACTTCAGTGTTCTCCTTCGGTGGGTGAGTCAGTGTTGGGTTTTTAAATTTATTGTTTATCTTTAGTTAATCTCACAAAAACTCAATCGGGAAGTTACTGTATATCCTCTTAATTACCAATCAATGGTTGATATGCTGCCACCACCCCTAACTCACCAACTATGTTAATGAGTATGGGAAAATAATTAGTTTTTATATTCACTGTATAGAGTCAGTTGGTAATATCTTAACTCACAAGTGGTGTAAAGTTATCACAGGATTATGTAAATATCAAATTTCACCATTTACATTTATTAACAAAATATATTACATTTATATCAAAGGAGATGGCTAGTTATTGTGAAAGATTTCACTATTAAATACACTTAAGTTTTCCTCCTTTGTCAATCCACTTAGAAACTTCTAATCGTTAGTTCGTCAGAGTCCACAAGTCTCACAACGAATGTTGGTGAGGGCTCAGGGTGAGTGTGGTACGACCTCTCAGTATGAAGTCTGATCGCACACTCCTAACAAAACATATGCTTACATCTCTGAGGAACTGCTCCTCCTTTGGAAATATTGCTGAGTTTCTACTTATCGTCACCGGCGGCTTGGCTACTCACCTCGCCTGGCCAATAGCTGGCCAGGGCTAGCCATAGTCCTGGGCCACCTCGCCAGATTAGCTCCAATGACTGGACTTAACAGTGCACTTTGCTACAGATGAAACCAATTACAGGCTAGCCACCTCCGTCACAGCAACATACAGTCACCATCTCTCTTGGTCAACAAGTTGTATTCTCTACTCCCGCATCATAACTAAGTGAGAAGAGAGCTGATGGTGGGGGTAATGGTTGTGGTGGTGATCTTGTGAAGTGTGCACCAGTCATAACTCAAACGAAATAAAAAAAGACTGACATTTTTTCTGCTAAGAATTAAAATGGAATCCATAGGCATTATTGCTCTACAGGGACAGTGTCGATACGATACACTGTATACTAAGCCTTCGGTACACAAGGAGGCAGCATGGCCGGTACTGCACTCGACTACCTTCACAGCCCCAACTTAAAAGTTAAGTACCCATTTACAGCTGGGTGAAGAAGGGGTGCATCGGTATCCAACCAGTGACCATTATGACTGGAGGTGAGTGTTGTATCCACTCGACCACTACACTCTTTGATTTCCTACTATACCTTAGTTATTCTTTGTATTGTTAGAGTATACTGTAACTACTAATGTCAAACTGTAATACAGTCTTGAAGTTTAAACTAAGTTTTCAGGAAGTTAAGTGAAAGTAACTTAGTTTAGAGGAAATACTTGTGGTGTAACAAGAGACCCCGAGCAGTGTTTTGTTAACTCTGGACCAGTTGTGTTGTGTTCCACCTGTGTCTTGTGTTCCACCTGTGTCTTGTGTTCCACCTGTGTCTTGTCTTGTGTTCGTGACGTCACCAAAATATCCAGAAAGAGAGAGAAGATAGATGAATGATGACGTCACCATATACATCCACCAGTAAGATGATAGGAGAGAAGACGTCTTTGAAGTATGACGTCACACATGTCAACAAACAATATGGATGGGTCTAACGTTGTCTCTCACGTTGATATATAGAGAAAAATGACCTTCACTGACTCTCGTCTTTTTAGGAAACACGTCACATAAATAATCGTATCTACGACGTTTAAATAAATTATTGTGTTATTATAGAGAAGTTCCCGAGGCAGCTGGGGGAGAACTGGTTTATGTAGTGAGGGAGAGTAGTGAGGGTGAGGTGCGTGAGGGAGAGTAGTGAGGGTGAGGGAGGTGTGTGAGGGAGAGTAGTGAGTGTGAGGGAGGTGTGTGAGGGAGAGTAGTGAGGGAGGTGTGTGAGGGAGAATAGTGAGGGAGGTGTGTGAGGGAGAATAGTGAGCGTGAGGGAGGTGTGTGAGGGAGAATAGTGAGCGTGAGGGAGGTGTGTGAGATAGTGAGGGTGAGGTGAGGGAGAGTGTGAGGGGTGAGGGGAGGTGTGTGAGGGAGAGGAGGGTGAGGTGTGTGAGGGAGGAGGTGTGTGGGGAGAGAGTGGTGAGGGAGGTGGGGGGGAGGAGGTGAGGTGAGGTGTGTGAGGGGTGAGTGAGTGAGGGGTGAGGGTGGGAGGTGGTGAGGGGGGGGAGTGAGGGAGGGTGGTGAGGTGGTGAGGAGTAGGTGAGGGTGAGGGAGGTGTGTGAGGAGGAGGGGAGGTAGGGAGTGAGGTGAGAGGGTGAGGGGAGAGTAGGAGGGTGAGGAGGTGAGTGGAGTGTGAGGTGGTGGGGAATGGTGGGCGTGGAGGGTGTGTGTGAGGGAGAGTGGTGAGGGTGAGGTGTGTGAGGGAGAGTGAGTGGGGGTGAGGGAGAGTAGTGAGGGGTGAGGGAGAGTGGGAGGGTGAGGGTGAGGTGGTAGGGGGAGGGGTGTGTGGGGGAGAGTAGGAGGGTGGGGGAGGTGTGGGGAGAGTGGGAGGGAGGAGGGGTGAGGGAGGTGGAGGGAGAGTAGGGAGGTGAGGCGAGGGAGGTGAGGGAGGTGTGTGAGGGAGTGTGAGGATGATGAGGTGTGGGAGGGAGAGAGGGGGGTGTGGAGGTAGTGAGGTGAGGGAGGTGTGTGAGGGGAGAGGTGTGGGGAGCGTGAGGGAGGTGTGAGGAGAGTGAGTGTGTGAGGGAGGTGTGGAGGGAGTGAGGGAGGTGGTGAGGAGTAGTGAGGGTGAGGGAGGTGCGTGAGAGAGAGTAGTGAGTATGAGGGAGAGTAGTGAGGGTGAGTAGTGAGGGTGAGGGAGGTGCGTGAGAGAGAGTAGTGAGTATGAGGGAGAGTAGTGAGGGTGAGTAGTGAGGGTGAGGGAGGTGTGTGAGGGAGAGTAGTGAGTATGAGAGAGAGTAGTGAGGGTGAGGGAGGTGTGTGAGAGAGAGTAGTGAGGGTGAGTTAGGTGTGTAAGGGAGAGGAAGATGGATAACACTACAGTGGCTGGCCAGCTAGGGGGAGGGTCAGAGCTGGCAGGGAGGAAGACCTTCACCAGTGACCAGGGAACATGTATTTTCCCCCTCTCCTATCTCCACCTTAACCTCGTTTTCTCGCCGAATGTGAGTTAGTTCTTCTCTATCTCTCGTTTTTTTTCTCTCTCTCTCTCTCTCTCTCTCTCTCTCGCTGTAGACTGGTCAGGGTTATCCTAGGACAGCCCCATCACATATGTTGTTCAAACTTTGGGAGTAGAAGTATTAATAATAATCCGGCAGGTGAATACAGATCTAGAGGATTGTGGGTTTTGTGGCCAAATCCGCGGATATAACTAAGTGATAGACCATAAGCCTGTAATGAATTCTGATGATAGACTCAGATCATATATTCAATTGTTTTGCAGGGTGTTAGGTATTTATCATCAAATATTCCTAGATTTTGACAGCATTCATCTATTACTAATACATCAAAGTTTACTGAAAGATATGACGCGAGTAAATTTCCTACTTTTGGGGGGGGGGTATTTTATTAACGGTTTAGGCTTTTAGACACTTGTTTAAGCAAGAGTTGTCAAATGTTTGTTAATATTTCCATGTCACTGTTAGAGTTTCATGTACACACAGACGTTTAAGATTAATTTTGTTGTACACACTGTCATCCTGCCCTCCATCCTTCTCTCGTGTTACCATTGAAGACTGCTGCTTGAGGTGTTGTGGTGTCCGCTTGTGTGTTGGGTCTTGTTTCTGCTCCACCACCAGGACTGTCACCAGGGCCTCCTCCCCTCCGTTATCCTGCCCCGTGTCTGGTTTCTGTGTCATGTTCAGTTAAGGAGCTATGAGTGGAGGGATGACATCAACCTAAAGCATAACGTTCATTGTGAACTTTAGATGTCTTACACAACCGTCATCAGAGGACCACAAGGTGTTTCACTTGGTGGGAGGCGTGACGCACTTGCTACATCTCCCAGGATGTTTCTCTTTCTACCACTGATAGAGGAATGTCTCGCAACATCCATCAATACATGAAAACATGCTGACGTCTCAGCCTTTTATTGCACGAAGTGTGTAGCAACAACTCTCACCACCACTTAATAATAATAACCCTGTTAACTCGTCTGTCACAGACAAGAACTGCCAAGTGTTACCTCCTTGCGTTGTCATGGTAACAAGGGCCACATGTCGGCATTGTCGGGTTTCAGTTACAGATATCTGGGTATATTAGAGTTGGTCAGTTTCAAGGTGTTCTGCATCTCAGTTTTGAGAGAAGAAACTTGCTTCCACGAGAGTTTGGAGAGTTTGTTGGTGCAGTGGTGCTGAAGGACTTGTGCTGTGTGAGACGTGTTGTGGGACTTCTGAATGAAGGAGACGACCAGGAGGTGTAGAATGAAACTTGGTGTGACAACTGAGACTGGTACATAAACTTTTAAACACAAGCTCGTACTTTTTATTAGCAAGGAAGGGGTATAGTCTGGTCTGTCTCCCACCGTTTTCAAACTTTTACGCGCACAAACACACACACACAAACACACACACACACACACACACACACACACACACACACACATACACATACACACACATACAGTATACTGTATACGTTACTTTTTTTGGTAATTTTGCAAAGTAACTTACAAACAGACAATCTAAACTAACCTAACGTTATAGTTGAATTACGTTAGGTTAGGTTAGTTTAGGCTAGGTTAATTTAGTTTAGTTTAGGTTAGGTTAGGTTAGGTTAGGTTAGGTTAGGTTAGGTTAGGTTAGGTTAGGTTACAATGGCTCGTGTAGCTTGATACACAGGTAACTGGTCCTGTTCTTTTTTTTTTTAACTTTGGACTTCGTGCTGTCCTTGCCATAAGGTTAGGTTAGTTTAGGCTGTCTGTTTGTAAGTTAATTTGCAAAATTACCAATATATATATATATATATATATATATATATATATATATATATATATATATATATATATATAATAATTTTTTCCCAACATTATACGGGAATGATATGCATCTCATTCCAATGATCATTGTTATTTAAATTAAACACTCAAAACTATTATTAGTTAATTAAATACTTAATTAGTACACCTGTTGCTGTTTGAAGTCACGTTCAGTAAATCTGACACAAGTTAAACACACAGTACTAGTACGACCGTATATGAACAATAAAGATTTTATGAAAAAAATTTGCATTTTATTAATTCTGCAAATAAACGGAAGCCTAACATTTTAGAGCGTATTGTGTTCCTGTTATTAAGGAAACAACGGTAAACAAATTTCTGTAGATATTTGCATCAGTGACAAGTGTTTGGTGGCCGAGAGCTGCTTAACACACCTAAGGCTTCCTGTGTTTACATGATGACGTCACAAACTTTCTTACAGCGTGTGCGGCGGTCAAATCCACTTTTTTTATTTAAACAGTTTATTACATGGGGATCAATGACAAGGTTCTAGCCTAAGCACATGATAACTGATTTAAACCACGATTTGGGTAAAACTATCATATCTGAAAAACCTTCCCCAGGATTGTTACAATAAATTAGCATGCAGTGCATAGTTAAGGACATTTAATTAAAGCCACAAAAAATATAATAATGTAGACATAGTAGATAATATAAAAAATAAATAAATACATAGTAATACACAGTGAAAATTGTAGGTCTCAATTGACGTGCTGTGGGCAGACGAGTAAGTCAGGTTCGTTGACGAATCAGCGGAGTTGGGAGTGTCGCTCGCCATCGGTGAGCGGCCATCTTGACCTGTTGGGTAGTCATATTCTTGACATCCGGCATGGCCGCCGTAAAGAGGTTTCACAGTCGTGAAAATCTGGCCATGAAGGTCCTCTGATGCTGACTGGCTCGTGACCTCGGCACCTCCACCAGCTGGACAGCACCGTTCTCGTGCTCTTCTGCACAGCTCGTAGGGGCAGCCTGAGTCCCGCCAGATGAGGCAACTCCTGGACCTGGTCCTTGTGGGACACCAACAGGGCCGCTGTGCCACATCTCTCAGGTGCTCCAGAGAGTCTACGGTGGTGACGATGTCATGGGGAGGGTGTGAGACAGAATCCATCAGTCGCAGGGCTCGCCTCTGTACCCTGTCCAGTTTTCCAATGTGGGAAGGAGCGTTGGACATCCACGACAGGGATGAGCGGTCTAAATTAGGCCTTATAGAGCATCAGGATCCCACTGTGGTCAGGGAATCTAGTCACTCGGTAGATCACGTAAACAATGTCGTTTTTTTATCAGTACTGTTTTTTCCTGTCTGGTTATTCTAATTACCTCTGAACGATAGGAACGATACATTAAAAAATAAACTACAATACTGTCTTTACCTTCACCGCTTCTGTTATTTGTGCATTACAGGGACTATAGAATTCATGTCTACATTCCTGAAAGCAGAGATTGTGTGTAAATGGCAACAGACGTTTTCATGGTGGTTGCCAGGAAGTTTCAGGTCAAGATATGAATTTGTACTTGACGCGGTAAAGTGTGGGTGTGCACGTTGGCTGGTCACTGACTGTGGAGTGTAATGTATAACGTCTTGTATTTCTTGTTCTAATATCGTATCGTGTGTGTGTGTGTGTTGTGTTCTATTGCCTTGCGTTGCATTGTTGTGCGTTGCGATGTGTTATGTTGCGTTGTGTTGCGTTTTGTTGTGATGTGTTGCAAAGTGTTGTGTTGTGATGGTCTTAAGTGGTATGTAGAAACTAATATAAGCTAACAGTCACGTGCCTTCCTTTAATGACTGTGTGTGTATATATACGTCATATGCGCTAGTGCGTGCGCGCTATTTAAGTGTTTAAATGCTCGTGTGCGTATAGGCAACGCTAAGTTACGCTCTATCATGCTTGTGTACAGTGTGGTAATAATTGTCACACGATCCTAGTTATTAATATCAGCAGGTGAATATCTCTTGCCCTCACTGACAGCCACTGTGACTTGGTGATTATTGCTTCATGGCGACAGTTAAAGGTCGTAACTGTCACGTGAAGGTCGTCACGGCGGTCAAGAGGCTGATACCGTGAACGTCCTCTGACACAGTGCTTGGTGATAGTAGTCGTTTGATTGGATGGGAAACTTCGCCACGGACAATACCACATCTTAGAGCCGACAAAAGAGTGGAAGGTAATCAGGATTGTGTCCAACAACAATAACACAATATCATAGAAACTTTGTACCATAAGAACAGAATTGGAAAAGTTGTCGGGAAAAATATTAGCATTGCACAAGAAGGAAGTTGTGCAATACTCACTCGGCCACAACACGAGAGAATTACCTGAATAGTGGGTGATGGTGCATGAAGTGGCCAACTCCCCTTCCTCCTTCGCCTCTCCCCTTCCCTTTTCGCCTCCCCCTTCCTCCTTCTCCTCTTCTTTCTCATCTCCCTTCTTCCTTATCCACCCCCTTCTTTCTTCGCCTCTCCCCTTCCTCTTTCGCTTCCCCTTCCTCTTTCGCTTCCCCTTCCTCTTTCGCCCTTCTCTCTCCTCCTTCGCCTCTCCTTTCCTACTTCTCCCCTCTTCCTTCTTCTCCTCCCCTTCTTCCTTCTTCTCCTCCCCTTCTTCCTTCTCCTCTCACTTCTTCCTTCTCCTCTCCCTTCTTCCTTCTCCCCCCTTCTTCCTTCTCCCCATTCTTCCTTCGCCTCTATCCTTCCTTCACCTCTTTCCTTCCTCCTTCGCCTCTCCTCCTTCCCCCTTCCTTCTCCTCCCCCCTTACTCCTGCTGCTCATTCCCTTGACACACTCAGGTGCGTCAGGAACAAGTACTGAATTCTCAATGCTTCTTGGTGTTATTTTTTTAATGCCTCTGAAGGCCAATTTCTAAGACTGTCCAGTGTTTACGGTGTCGTCTCATCGAGCACTGATCCAGGCTTGAGTAGGGTGTAGAAAAAGTGTCCCTCCCTTGTTTCTCTCGTCTTTCGGAATGACAGAACACATGCATGACTTTACAATAACAGATCTCTACGATTTTGTTGATATTAACGCCTGACTTCTTGTTGATCAATCATGTGTTTTTATACACTGTTTTCTTCCGTTCCTGGGGTCGGTAGTTCGATTCCCGGGCGCTCCCAGTTCACCCAGCTGTAAATGGGTACCTAATTTTACAGCTTGGGGTAGTGAATGCGGTCAAGTGCAGTACCGGCCTTGCTGCCTCCTTGTGTACTGAAGGTTTCGTGTACAGTGTGCTGTGGGACCTACTGTTACTTTCAGTTAATTCTTAGCTGTTATTATATACTCGTTTATGATTTAATTCTTAGAGTGTGTGTTATTGCCAGTATTCTAAAGAAAATTACTTATCGTATGTGTGTGTGTGTGTGTGTGTGTGTGTGTGTGTGTGTGTGTGTGTACATCTTATGCTCGTCTTTCTGTCATCTTCCGCCATCTAATCATCAATTTTATAGCCGCTTCAACATATTTTTAGGTCAAATGAAGGACATCTTTGTTTGCTGCTACACGACATATTATCTTCGGTTAAGGACAGTTACTCCTTAATGACGGCCATGAAAGGACCCTATTTTACATACTTTATCACCTTAACAAAATTTTATGGCCGCACTCTGCCCAGTTAAAAGTTTCTAAAAGAGTTAAAAACTTTTATGAGGTTCGGTTGTTTTTTTTAAAGATTCAAGATTATGTTAATGAAAGTTAAGAAACATTTGACAGCTTTTATGGACGGTGGTGTTATACATGTTGTTGTAGTCGACCTCCCTAACCTGGCTAATGAATTTTGGTGGAGGAAGTTACGTCGTTAAGGATATGGAGAGGATGGGGGAGGGAGGGAGGGAGTGGAGGAAGGAAAGCGTGAGGGAAGGGGGAAGGAAAGGAAGTATGAGTTCCAAGTCTCTTGTGTTGGAACGATGGCGAGGTTCTGGGTTAAGTGTTATACCACTCCCGGGTCTGTAGTGTGTTTATCACGTCGATCCCTTGGTTATTATTATGGATGACGTCACGCTCTGATTCCATATGTGAGTGCGTTGTGTTAGTGTGTGTATTTTACGAGATGCGTAACCTAACACAACATTGGCTGTATAACATTTCTTGAATCACACCGGGTCAAAACTTGTTTGGATTGGGTGGATTGAGTTTTCAGTTCAGTAATGACCAAAATATATAGTAATAAATAATACAGATATAGTTGTATTCCTTGTTTACGTTATATTTGGACCTCTTTACTGCATCATAACATCAAGTACAACGTAATGGAACGTTGTAAAAGAAATAAAGTGATAAATATGTGAACAAAGGCAGCTTAAACAGCCACTCCCGCTCACTAAGCCGTGTTACACATAAACACTGGGAAATATGAACCATTACTAACAAGAGTCAGATCCTCAGAAAGAAAGTTGGTGCAAGAGAGGAAGAGATGTAGTGTGAGGCGGAACTGGAGGACCGCTGGAGCACATCATTAGACGACCTGAGGCTCATGTTGTGCTTCGTTAGTTACCATCCTCGTCTGAATGACAGTGGCACTTGTGAGAGACAGAGAGGAGGGAGTTGCCATCCTCGTGTGAGTGACAGTGGCAGTTGTGAGAGGCAGAGAGGAGGGAGTTATCTTCCTCGTCTGAGTGACAGTGGCACTTGTGAGAGGCAGAGAGGAGGGAGTTACCTTCCTCGTCTGAGTGACAGTGGCACTTGTGAGAGGCAGAGAGGAGGGAGTTACCTTCCTCGTGTGAGTGACAGTGGCTCTTGTGAGAGGCAGAGAGGAGAGAGTCAGTGACCTGAGACAGGATATGTGTGGGCGAGAGGCGACGGATAATGTGTGTAATGATGGACAACTTGGGGAGGGGGAGAGGTACGGGGAAGGAGTAGAGTGACAAAGGGAGAAAGAGACAGAGAAAAAACAAAAAAATATTTAATGGGAAAATATATAACATGTGTGGTTAATATGACGAATAAAGGCAGCGTGGAGAGAATCTTTTACACTTCGCAGCGCACACTATGAAAACAACATCCACAACACAACACAAGAAACACAACAACAGTAACGGCGAGAATAACACTATAACAGGGATAGAAGGCAGACAGACAGGCAGGCAGGGAAGGAGGGAGGAAGATATGGAAGAACATAAGAACATATGAAAATAAGGAGTCTGCAATAGGCCGGTTGGCCTGTGCATGGCAGCTCCTGTCGAGAGTTACTACCACTCTCTATCATCCATGAATCTATCTAGCCTCCTTTTGAAACTTTCCAGAGTTCCCGCACTTACTACAAAGTTGCTAAGCTTGTTCCACTCGTCCACCACCCTATTTGAACCAGTTTCTTCCTATCTCCCTCCTAAACCTAAACTTATCCAACTTGAATCCGTTGCTCCGAGTCCTATCCTGCTCTGATATTATAAGAACTTTATCTATATCCCCTTTATTGATTCCTTTCACCCACTTAAATACTTCTATCATATCTCCCCGCACTCTTCGTCTTTCTAGGGAATGCAAGTTAAGTTTCTTTAGCCTATCCTGATATGGAAGATTTCTAAGTCCCGGAATCATTTTTGTCATTCTTCGCTGCACCGACTCTAGTGAATTTATATCCATTCTATAATAGGGGCACCAGAACTGAACCGGATACTCGAGGTGTGGCCTGACTAGCGCAAGATATAGTTGCAATAAGACCTCTGCAATCTTGTTACTTACACTTCTAGATATAAAACCCAATACTCTGTTTGCCTTATTTCGAACATTAACGCACTGTTTTTCAGGCCGTAGGTCCGGGCTTACAAGTACCCCTAGGTCTCTTTCACAAGTCGACTTCTCTAGGTTGATGTTGTTAAGGCTGTATACATTATAAGTATTTGTTCTTCCAATATTAAGTACGCTGCACTTGCTGGTGTTGAATTTCATTTGCCATTTTTCAGACCACCCCTGCAGTTTATTTAGATCCTGTAATGCATTTGCATCCTGCCCTGAATTAATTTGCCGCCCTATTTTGGTGTCATCCGCAAACTTGCTTATGTCACTGCTGATCCCAGTATCTAGATCGTTTATGTAGATTATGAACAAGAGTAGGCCTAGTGCTGACCCCTGAGGAACCCCACTGGTTACACGGCCCCACTCAGATTTAACACCATCTACGCTGACCCTCTGTGTTCTATCGGTGAGCCATGATTTTATCCAATTTAAAACTTTCCCCTCGATACCATGAGCCTTAATTTTTCTCAGAAGCCTCTGATGCGGTACTCTGTCAAATGTTTTGCTAAAGTCTAAGTAAATAACATCGTAATTTTTGTCATTATCTACTACCTCGAAGACTTTCCTAAAAAACGTTAGCAGATTTGTTAGACAAGATTTTCCCTTTGTAAACCCATGTTGAGAGTCGTAGATTAATTCGCTTTTTTCTAGATGCGATCGGATGCTATCTGCTATAATTGATTCAAGAAATTTCCCCACTACTGACGTCAAACTGATCGGCCGGGAATCCTTTAAAACAAGGACACCCACTTTAACACTACACACACACGAGGGGCACTTAAAGACACTTCACAGGAAATTGCAGTCACTGCACACTGCTCAAAACTCGTTGGTTATTCAAACGAATTTTTATGGGAGACAATGGCGACGGATGACGGTGTTGACGGAGGTCTACCGGCCTTGATTTTACACGAACGCACTTATTTCCACTTAATCGATCACTTGATACTCACTGCTCCATGGAGTTGTTCAGGGTACTTGGTTCAAACTACAGGAGCGAACATAAACACCTGTAGAGTTCTGTAGGTTCTTATTAACCGAAGTATACAGGGGTGAGCTTACAAGCGCAGGTAGTCCTTACACTCCTATAGGGTCAACTGACCTCACTCTGACCTCTCAGGCGACATGTGGTAAATGGTATACTAGCAGCTTCCAGATGTCGCCAGGCACATTTATCTAAGCGTGTGGTGACATGAAACAGGGGCATTGCCACACGCTACTGACTAGAGAAATAATGTGTATATATATATAGAGTACATGCATGGTATACATACAACATACATAATATACATACAGTGAGGACAATATGTGAGTGTACTGTGAGTGGACTGTATGTGTACTGTGAGTGGACTGTATGTATACTGTGAGTGGACTGTATGTATACTGTGAGTGGACTGTATGTGTACTGTGAGTGGACTGTATGTGTACTGTGAGTGGACTGTATGTGTACTGTGAGTGGACTGTATGTGTACTGTGAGTGGACTGTATGTGTACTGTGAGTGGACTGTATGTGTACTGTGAGTGGACTGTATGTGTGCTGTGGGTGGACTGTATGTATGCTGTGGTGGACTGTGTGTATGCTGGTGGACTGTGTGTGTGCTGTGGTGGACTGTGTGTGTGCTGTGAGGTGGACTGTGTGTGTGTGCTGTGGTGGACTGCTGTGGTGGACTGTGTATGTGTACTGTGAGTGGACTGTGAGTGGACTGTATGTGTACTGTGAGTGGACTGTATTTGTACTGTGAGTGGACTGTATGTGTACTGTGAGTACTGTATGTGTACTGTGAGTGGACTGTATGTGTACTGTGAGTGGACTGTATGTGTACTGTGAGTGGACTGTATGTGTACTGTGTGACTGTGGACTGTATGTGTATGTTTTACGTGTGATTACATAGCCACTTTATGTGTGTTTACATACAGTATGTATGGACTTCATGCATGTTTGCCATTAGGATTATTGTCTCATTTTTGTTTCTTATTACTATAATTTTTCGTCTATCATTCGTCTGTTTCTGTGACATTCTGTTTTTTTTAAAGAACTAGTCAACATTTAGAGAGAGAGAGAGAGAGAGAGAGAGAGAGAGAGAGAGAGAGAGAGAGAGTGAGAGAGATTACAAATTTTTAGTAACACCAAAAGATTCATGATTGTCTTTTATTTCTGTTTTTTATTATTATAATTTTTAATCTTTATCATTCGTCTGTTTCTGTCTGTTTGGCATTTTTTTTTATTTCCTTAGATTTACGATGGCTGCCAGTGTTGCTAAGAAGCGGAGGTACAATGCTGAATACATTAACTACGGATTTACACCAATCCTCGCTGATGGCATCGAGAAACCTCAGTGTGTGTTGTGTTTCAAAGTGCTGGGGAAAGATTCCTTGAGGCCTAGTAAGCTGAAGCATCATCTGAGGTTTCCATTGAAATAGCAAAGAAGAAGAAGAAGGCCCACACGATTGGTGAAACTTTAATTAAGCCGTGTGCTTTAAAGATGGTCAAGCGGGTTCTTGGAGAGGCAAGTGAACGTAAGATTCAGCAGATTTCCTTGTCAGACGACACGGTAAAGCGGAGAATTAGTGAAATGTCAGATGATATCATGGAACAAGTGAAACAGGAGATTAAATCGTCTCCAACTGGTTTGTTTGCTATACAGTTGAATGAGTCAACGGATGTGAGTTCTTGTGCACAGCTACTCGTGTTTGTTAGGTATGTATTCTTGCGTGACGAATATCTGTTTTGTACACAGCTTGAAACTAAAACAACAGCTTTAGGTGTGATGGAAAAGTTGACTTCTGTCTTCACAGCTAACAGGATCACCTGAATGCCAAAGGGGTTCATTGTATGATCCATCGTTTTGCACTGGCGTCGAAAACCCTCCCTGATGCCCTTTGCATGATCCTGGAGGCAGTGGTAAAATGCGTCAACTTTGAGAAAGCAGGAGATTTGAACTCTCACCCTTTCCAGAACCTCTGTTAGAGGCATGGATTCAGAGCACGAAACCCTCCTCTTTTACTCCAAAGTGCGATGGCTTTCCACGGGTAATGTTGTGAATCGAGTGTTCGAACCTCGTGGAGAACTTAAGTTGTTCCTGGAAATGAAATGGAAGGATGATTTACTAAGTCGCTTCAATGTTGATATTGTGTTCTCTATCTCTCTCTTTTGTGTATCATTTATTTGACTTTATTTTTTATAAGATTCTGTCTGTTCGTCCATCTTGTGCGGGCAATCAACATGGTAGGTAGTGAGCCGGTCGAGTCTCTGTTGTTTTGACGCTTTTTTGTTTTTTTAATGCCCCAATTTAAAAGAGTGACTTACAGTAGATGAATTCACCATTTGGGGGTAAGGGTGGGGGGAGTGAGGGTGGGGGATGGGGGTTGGCGGGGTGAGGGTGGAGGGTGGGGGATGAGGGGTGTGGTAATGGAGAAGGTTTAGGTGAGGGAATTTAGTGGACAAAGACTTGAGAATCCAACAGACATATACACAAGATAGTCATACACACACATACATGGCAGTCATATGCACAAGACAGTCATACACGCACACAAACGACAGTCATGTACACAACAAGAAAGTCATACACACACACACACACGACAGTCATGTACACAACAAGATAGTCATACACACACATACATGGCAGTCATATGCACAACAAGACAGTCATACACGCACACACACACGAGAGTCATGTACACAAGAAGACAAGTCATACACGCCCACATAGCTTGAATGTTGTACGTAGTGCCCCATTATATCTCTATGGGGTAGGGTGGTGTAGTGTGGTGTAGGGTGGTGTAGGGTGGTGTAGTGTGGTGTAGTGTGGTGTAGGGTGGTGTAGGGTGGTGTAGGGTGGTGTAGGGTGTGTAGATGGTGTAAGGTAAGGGTGTAGTGTGGTGTAGGACATCCCGACTATAATGGTACCATCCGGTTAATCTTCACGTAATATAATTTGTATCTCGTTTCATTTTCATCTCACAACACCAACGAATATCTGACTCCCAAGAATCAAAACTCAAGAAGCGGTATATAACTTGTACGATGGTTCAGCCTCTTGATCTTCGGCTGAGCGTCGCTAACAGGTGATGGATGGGCCCAGAGGTTGGTGAATTGTGGTGGCAAATGGAGCTCGGTAAGAGAGTTGACAGATGGGTTAGCGTGCGACTGGTGGTTTGTTGTTTTACGCAGAACGTGACGCTACAGTATCTCGACCTCCTCTCTCTCAGATAAAAAGCTCGATATAATAAGAACCTAATATATATATATATATATATATATATATATATATATATATATATATATATATATATATATATATATATATATATATATATATATATCCCTTATTGATTTCTTTCACCCACTTAAATACTTCTATCATATCTCCCTCGTACTCTTCGTCTTTCTAGGAATGCAAGTTTAGTTTCTTTAATCTATCTTGATATGGAAGGTTTCTAAGTCCCAGAATCATTTTCGTCATTCTTCGCTGCACCGACTCCAGTGAATTAATATCCATTCTATAATAAGGGCACCAGAACTGAACAGCATAATCGAGGTGCGGCCTGACTAGTGCAAGATATAGTTGCAATATGACCTCCGCACTCTTATTACTTACACTTCTAGATATAAAACCTAATACTCTGTTTGCCTTATTTCGAACATTAAGTACGCTCCAGTCGTCTCCTCCACCTGGGTTCACCAGTTTAGGTGCTGGTATTGGCTCGCGACCACTCTAGGTATATCTGGCCGTCCACAGGTGTAAGGTGAAATGAGCCTGGTGAGGGAGAACCTCTTCCAATATTTGAGGTGGACATTTACCTGGATTCCTCATTGAAGGTGTGAAACGACCTACCTATGTTCAACTTTTTCTAGGTCATATTTTTTTGGAACCTTGTGGGAAAAATGTTACTGGGAAATACACTTTTATTTTCTTTCTTTTTTAGTATCAGTGAATTTTAATAGTGAGTATCTATGATGTTTGTGTAGGTTTAGTTATATTCTCATGTAACACTTAATGACTTGTGTATTTGACTGAGTGTCTATTAAGTGTTCGTTAAGTAAATCGTATAGTCTGTTAGGTAAATACGGGTCTTGTCAAGTACGTAATAGTCTTGTTAGATAAGTAATGGTGCTGTTAAGTAATAGTCCTGTTGAGTGAATTATAATTTTTTTTAAGCAAACAACCCTGAAAGATAGCAAGGGGTTGTATTTTAGGGAAGTATACGTTATATTAAGAGGTTGTAGAGGCAGCAGCTAGGATGATGATATAATAGTATGATGATGATGTAGTGGTAGTATGGTGATGATATAGTGGTAGTATGGTGATGATATAGTGGTAGTATGGTGATGATATAGTGGTAGTATGGTGATGATATAGTGGAAGTATGATGGTCATATAGTGGTAGTATAATAATGATGATGATATAGTGGTGGTATGACGATGATGATAGTGATGGTATGATGATGATGATGATATAATAATAATAATAATAATAATAATAATAATTAACGGTTTATTGAAAGAACATGACAGCCAGAAAGCTGAAAATATAGAGCTACATAATTGAGAATGGGTCTCTTGATTTACAAATAATATACAAGTAACATAAGTGATACAAATATGATATATAATAACTAGGTGGGGAGAAGCTCAAGCTACAGGTCATTTCAACATAGTGACAGTGCAAAAGAAAGATTGACTGGGAGTGAATACACTGGTTGATTACGAGTTATTGATAATTTTTACAATGGTTGGGACTGGGCTGTTCTTATAGCGATGGATTTAATTGCTCGTTTGGGCTGGATGCGGTTGTGGTGTCGAACAGCAATTCGCGGACAAGGGATCTCGGTTAGTAGAGGAGCCGGTGTCGAGGATGGATGCGAAGCTTCTCGCCAAATTTGCAGATGAAGTCGCGGTGATGGTCAGAGAGAGCCGAGAGGGTCAGTGTGTTGAGTGCTTCTTGATATGTGGAGTAGGAAGGGGAGAGAATAATCTTGCATGTCCTCTTTTGCACTTTTTCTAGGTGTTTACGTTCTGTGGCATTTAGGGAGGAAGACCAGGCATAGGTGAGCTTGGGAAGTTTGAATGTCGAGTAAACACTGAGGAGCTCGGGCGCAGGAACTCCGAGGGACTTGAGTCGGCGGAGGAGGTAGAGACGGAAACTGGAGGATTTGACAACTTTACTGACGTGTGTTTTCCAATTTAGTTTATTGTCTATAGTGGCGCCGAGGAGCTTAGCGGAGCCCACAACCTGGAGTGTTTTTGAGCCTAAAGTAATGGAAGGGGGTGGTAGTATGATGATGATGATGAAATGGTGGTGGTATGATGATGATGATACAGAGGTGGTATGATGATGATACAGTGGTGGAATGATGATGATACGGTGGTAGTCGTATAATGATAAATGATGGTAATGATAATATAGTGGTGGTATGATGATGATGATGATGATTTACTGGAGTAGTGATATGATGGTGATATAGCAGTGGTATCATCATCATCATCATCATCATCATCATTATCATCATACTAACACTATATCATCATCATCATCAGACTCCACGACACTTACACACCCACGCAGTACAGTTCTGCTTAACAACATTAACTAAGAGAAGGCGGACACAGATTTTGCGAATTTTAAGTCTTGCAGTACCGGGGCCTAAAATAACACCTTTTATGACCATTTTAAGTGTACCTTTACAACCATTGTCCAAACATTTACAGTACTATGGCAGCCACGTACCATTAAACCAGAAAATCAAATACATAAACATAACAGACGATAACATTAACTTAACATAAAAAAAACACTGACTGTAACCTATGTACACAGCCTGAGGTGTAGGGAGTAAAGTGGCGGATATTTTTTAAGTTGTATCTTTAAATCAAGTAGAATTTGTTGTGATTTTCAGTTTATCAACAATATTTTTTTCTGTTTATGTAATGTTTCGGCCTTGTACCGCCTTCATTAAAACCTAGACTCGCCAAGAAGATGATAACAAAGAGTACTACGTAAATTAAGTATCGTCAAAGTACTCGACATATCCGGAGCGTAAGATGAAACAGGACACAGATAAATTATGTCCAGTTTAACTATATACTCTTTAACAGTCTATGATCGTGACTTAAAGTGTGTGTCACCTGTCTCAACCCTTAGTAGTGGACAGGTGTATAATGATGAGGTTCCGTGTTGTTCAGTGACTAGTGAGGTTGACCTGTTAAATTGTAGTAATAGTGGACAGTCCGTGACAGGTTAAGAAAGAGGTAGGGTGGACTATAAGGTAACCTGTCAGCTTACAATGGTGAACGCACCTAAGCTATACGCATGTCAGCTGCTCCAGGTGGATGTATGGACAGTGCCGCGTGGTGACTCAGGCAAATTCACTGTTAACCTAAAACAACATGAACAGTGTGTTGAGGAATAAAGGGAGATTATTAACATCCCGCGAGCTTTCCTCTCAAAGTCACTATTTATATAAACATTGTCCATAAATGTACATTACTGAACTGATGATGAAGATAATTATGTCTTATTTGTAGTTGATAACATTGTAATCAGACCGAGTTGGTAAGGAATGAAATGTCCTCCTGTCAAAAAGTTGTTTTGTAATTACTTGTTCATGTTGTTCCAATATCAATAATATTTGCATGTATATTACCTTACTCATATTCATTGTCCATGTATATATAATGTTTACTGATGTTGAATTATCATAGAACGTCAGATGTTGATAATAAGAACATTAGTTCTGAATTTTTACAAATGGTTTTAATTTGAATATATTTATGACTGTGAATACCAGTGAGTTAATTCTGGATTTATTTCAGTATTATGATGAAGAAGGAGAGGCGGTCCTTTACTGTCCTTGCGTGCGTCCGTCCTTCCTCTGTCCTTGCGTGCGTCCGTCCGTCCGTCCCACCGTGAATGAGTATCATAAAGTGAAAGTATTACAAGAGCTTTAGACAATACTATATAGAGATGAAAAGCCTGTTATACTGAGGGCCCATAAGATGTGAAACACGTCTAGCGGATTATATGCAGAGAGAGAGAGAGAGAGAGAGGTCCGTTTTATGGAGGTTTTATTATCAAGGTTGAGGTTGAGAGATAAATTTGTGCGTACTTGAGGTGCGACTCACTGCTGGGCTGAGACCAAAGCTTCACCACTGCCTGACACTCTACTACATCTGCTGTATTTTAATAACTCTGCCTTTTCTACTTTATTGTTGTGGTAATAAACCATTGTTCTATGAATCCAATGGCTTACTTCACAGTGCTAAACACCTAAAAGGCCATAATCTAACCCTTAAATAAGGTCTCGTGTCCTCATATAAACAAGGAAGATGGAGAAGGTCCCAACACTGATCTCCAGCTCGACGCGCCCACAAGAGACTGTTAGTAGACCGTACAGTACTGCCAGGTCGTGTGTACAAAGTGAATCTCTTGTGGAATTTTCGATATTTTTTGAAGCTATATTTTACAAGATTCAATCTGCGTCTGCCCGAATATCTAGAGTATATCTATCTGTCTGTCTGTCTGTCTGTCTGTCTGTCTGTCTGTCTGTCTGTCTGTCTGTCTTTGTCTCTGTCTCTATTTATATACTGTGTATATCTGTGTGTGTGTGTCTGCATGTCTGTCTTGGTGTATGTGTTTAGGGGCGTCAAGGAGTCAAGTATGTAATTTCCAGGCCTCCGTGAGACTGACACGTAATAATTGATTTCTTGCCACCCGCTGCTAGGCTCACACACTCCACACCATACACACACACACCACACACACACACACCATACACACACACACACACCACACACATACACACACACACACCATACACACACACACACCATACACACACACACACACACACACACACCATACACACACACACCACACACACACCATCACACACACACCACACACACCCACACCATACACACACACACACACCACACACACACCAACACACACACACCACACACACACCAACACACACACACACACCAACACACCATACACACACACACACACCATACACACACCATACACACACACCATACACACACCACACACACACACACACACACACCACACACACCACACACACACACACACACACACACACACACACACACACACACACACCACACACACACACAACACACACACACACACACCAACACACACCACACACACACACACACACCAACACACACACACACACACACACACCATACACACACACACACACACACACCATACACACACACACACACACACACATACACACACACACACCATACACACACACACACACCATACACACACACACACACACACCATACACACACACACACACACACCATACCACACACACACACACACACACACCATACACACACACCATACGCACACACACACGCCACACCACACACACACACACACACACACACACACACACACACACACACACACACACACACACACACACACACACACACACACACACCATCAATTCTCATGTACAGAACCAAATACGCAATGTGCTTGAATACCTCTCACGTAAATGTGAATAACAAAGTGTGAGGCCAGACATACTGCCTCACACGCCTGTACTCACGCATTTGTGAATAAGTTACCTTTATGTATAGAACTAAACAATTAATGTAAATGAAATACTGTGTAACATTCAGTGCCATAATATCCTGACAACGGGGGTTAATTATTATGACCCTTTGTAAACCCTACTCTGTAATCCTTTTGCGCTACCGCTCACAGGATGAGTGTGTGAACAATAAAGTAGCGCTGCAAGCGGCAAATAAAAAATCAAATCACCATACACACACCATACACACCATACACACACACACACACACACACACACACCATACAACACACACACACACACACACACACACACACACACCATACACACACAGCACACACACACACACCATAACACACACACACACACCACACACACACACACACCATACACACACACACACACCATACACACACACACACACACCATACACACACACACACACACCATACACGCACACAAACACCATGACACACACACACACACACACCATACACAAACACAGACCATACACACACACACCATACACACACACACACACACACACACACACCACACACACACCACACACACACACACACCCATACACACACACACACACACCATACACACACACACACACACCCATTCACACACACACACACCATACACAAACACAGACCACACACACACACACACCATACACACACACACACACACACACGCACCATACACACACACACACACACACACACACACACCACACACACACACACACCCATTCACACACACACACACACACCATACACACACACACACACACACACACACACACACACCACACACACACACACACACACACACACCACAACACACACACACACACACACACACACACACACACACACACACACACACACCACACACACACACACACACACACACACACCACACACACACACAGACACACACACTTTGTCTCAGTAAATCTTAAGCATCTAGATTCTGAACATTGATCTGGCCAGTCCCATATTCCTACACAGAGCACATTGCTTACCGGAGAGAGAGAGAGAGAGAGAGAAGAGTGTAAGCAAGGATGACACACACACACACACACACACACACACACACACACACACACACACACACACACACACACACACACACCTGCCAGTACTAGCAGGTGGAGGTGAGGGCTCGTCCCCACCTTTAAACAAGGAAGAGGATCCTCAAGAACAAAGCACTAAGGCGTGGAGGGTTGATGAAGAACAACACCAAACTTGAGGTACAACATCGTGTACTGCGCCATGAGTGTTACATTGTGTTCATTATGATAACTTGAGATGTTACAGGTGCATAGATGAGTCCCTGTGGTTACTACACATGATATAAGGAATAAAAGCACATTAGTTTTACAATCAATCACACACACTCAGAGATATCAACCTTACCAATACCTGGCGTCAGTCTCGCAGAATAATTTTTTGCTGACTGTACATGATGGAAGAGAACAAAAAAGAAAAATTACTGGGAATATGTACCTATGTGTAATGTGGCCTTGTGTAACACCACTACGACTCTTCCATGGCGAGAATAACAGCTGTATCTTGAAATAATGTCCGCTATGGTGAAACCCTTAAATAACTTCTTCCGAATCTCCAGTTATTTAAAAATTCATTCTCCCTCGGTTACTGTTTGTGGTTCTCTTACAATATTTGTATTGCTGTGTTTCTCGAATATCGGATTCGAGTTTTTAGTTGCCATTGCCTCCTGGTACAGTATTTACTTCTTGCGTTAACGAAAATCAAACATTGTTGGTGTGGTGGAAGGCCGCCCCCTACTGCTGCTCCTGCCCACAACGACCTATCACACACAGGTGGTGCAGCCAGGTGGTAACTGTACCTGCCGTGTGAACTTGGCCGACAGGGAGGGACGTGAACATGTTCCACGTAATGTTCACTTGGTGAGGTGAACACCACATGAACGGTACAGTATAAAGTGTGGGAGTACAGTAGGTGTAGGTGTGGTGGTGACAGGGGAGAGCTGAGGGAGGAGTGAAGAGATTCATAGAACGAGGACATAAACACTAAGGTTCAGCCTGGAATATATGTCTTAGATATCCTGAGGTTTATATGTCGAGTTATATTTTCTCATCAACTGATTTTTCTCATAGTTTAGTGAAGTGTTGATGAATGTTGTGCGTTTCTTACCTGCAGGCTGGCCAGGTACCGATACTATGTAATACAGGTAGTGTCGCTGAAGGGTTGGGTTGACCTTCTAGAGGAAAAGTTATTTGTCACTCGTCGTCTGAGGAAACTGTATTGTATTTTTTAGAGAATGTAAACAAACAGGGCACATCACAACCAAACAAAGGGAGCGCCAAAACACACAACAGACACAGGAGATGGGTTGACTCTTCGAGACGTTCTTTATTCTTTATTTTTTATCCTATCCCTCCATCCCCTTCTTTTCCTCTTCTCTCCCTCCATCCCATTTCCTTTCCCTCACTTCATCCTCTTTCCATCAACTCCCTCCCCCTCGCCATTCTCTCTTCTCCTCCTAGCCCTTTCCCTCTTCTCTTCTCTCTCCCTCTTCTCTTCCCCTGCTCTCCCCTCTCCTTCTTCTCTTCCTCCAATCTCCCCTCGCTTGTCCCCTCACTCGTACAGTCAGATGTGTCATGACAGATGCACTGTTGTTGTGTCTGATTTAAGGTTTTACCTCAACAATATCAGTTGTTATAACGGGGAAAGTTTACACGGGAGATATTCATTATTACCGCGCTGTCAGACTAACCCTGCCACCAGTAGTGACACTTACCCTGCCACCAGCACTGACACACTCAACCCTGCCACCAGCACTGACACACTCAACCCTGCCACCAACACTGTCAGACTCACCCTGACACCAGCACTGTCAGACTCACCCTGTCCCTAGCACTGTCAGATTCACCCTGCCACCAGTACTGTCAGACAAACCCTATCACCAGCACTGTCAGATTAACCCTGCCACCAACACTGCCAGTTCACCCTCCCACCAACACTGTCAGACTCACCCTCCCACCTTCACTGTCATAAGAACATAAGAATGGAGGAAACTGCAGCGAGTCTATTAGTCTATACTGGACAGCCCCGTTTACACCGATCCCCTAACGCTTACGTATCCGTCCAACCTATATTTGAAGCTACTCAGCGTGTTCGAGTTAATTATAAAGTTCGATAACTTGTTCACTCATCCACTATTCTATTTTCAACCAATATTTACCTATCTCGAGTCAAAATCTAAATTTGTCTAATTTAAATCCATTGCTACGAGTTCGCTCCTAGTTGGATTGTTTGAGTACCTTTTATATATCACCTTTGTTTAGCCCTGACTTCCAATTATACACCTCGATCATATCGCCCCTCACTCTACGTCTCTCGACTGGGTGCAAATTAAGATGCTTTAATCTGTTTCTGTACGTAAGGTTCCTAATGCCCTGGATTAGTCTTGTCATCCCCTCTCAATGCTTTCTAGGGATTCTATATCCATTCTTTAGTACGGTGACCAAAACTGAACCTCGTAATCCAAGGGAGGTCTCAGAAGCGCAAGATATAGTTTTGGGATAACCTTGTTGGTCTTGTAACTAACAATCCTTTTTATGAACACAAGCACTTTGTTAACCTTGTTTCGAGCAAATACGCATTGCTGTCTTGGTTTAAGATTCTTACTTATCATTACTCCTAAATATTTCTCACAGTCGGATTTCAGTATAACAACGTTTTTCATCTGATATCTGGTTTCTCTGTTTACATCTCCTATAAATAAGTACTTTACATTACTTTGTCCACATTAAATTTCATCTGCCATTCCTAAGACCATGCGAAAATTTTTTTTTAGATCTTCCTGGAGTTTTGTGGAGTCCTCCTCAGATTTAATGACACGCCCTGTTTTAGTGTCGTTAGCAAATTTAGTTATGTTACTGTCTACGCCTATATCTATGTCGTTTATGTATAAAATAGATAGTAATGGTCCAAGTACTGAGCCTTGGGGTACTCCAATAGTTAAGTTACCCCAATCGGATTTAGTGCCGTTAATGCTTACTCGCTGTTTCCTGTCTTGTAACCACGCCCTAATCCATTTTAGAATGACTCCTCCAATTCCACGAGCCTCCACTTTTCGTTTTAGTCTTTCGTGGGGGACTCTGTCGAAGGTTTTGCTAAAGTTCAGGTATACCACATTATAATCGTGTCCATCATTCACTGATTCGAAAACAGTTGAAAAGAATGTTAAAAGATTAGTCAGACATGAACGCTCACTTGTGAAACCATGCTGGGAATCATTGATCAACTTGTGCTTCTCGAGATAATTTTGAATAGAGTTTGAAATTATCGCTTCCACCAATTTGCCTACAATTGATGTTAAACTGATTGGACGGTAGTTAGAGGATTGTGATCTATCTCCCATTTTTAAAATCGGTATCACATTAGCAATCCTCCGGTATTCTGGTACTACACCCATTTTTAATGCCATGTTAAACAAATTTACTAAGGGCATACTAAGCTATTCCTTACATTCCTTTAATACTCTGGCAAATGTCTCATCGGGACCTGGTGACTTATTAGGCTTTAGCTTGTCTATTCGTTTACTAACAACTTTACTAGTCACTAATATCTCGCTTAACCTGACAGATTCGCCCTACCACCCGCACTTTCAGGTTTACCCTGCCACCAGCACTGTCATACTCACCCTGCCACCAATGCTGTTATATTCACCCTGCCACCAACACTGACAAACTCACATGGCACCAACACTGTCAGACTCACCCTGCCACCATCACTGTCAGGCTCAACCTGCCACCATCACTGTCAGGCTCACCCTGCCACCATCACTGTCAGGCTCAACCTGCCACCATCACTGTCAGGCTCACCCTGCCACCATCACTGTCAGGCTCAACCTGCCACCAGCACTGTCAACCCACCCTGCCACGAACACTCATACTCACCCCTGCCACCAGCACTGACAGACTCACCCTGCCACCATCACTGTCAGACCACCCTGCCACCAGTAATGTCAGACTCACCCAATCACTAACACTGACAGACTCACCCTGCCACCAGCACTGTCAGACCTGCTGCCACCATCACTGTCAGACTCACCCTGTCACCAGCACTGTCAGACCCACCCTGCCACCATCACTGTCAGACTCACCCAATCACTAACACTGACAGACTCACCCTGCCACCAGCACTGTCAGACTCACCCCTGCCACCAGTAATGTCAGACTCACCCAACCACCAACACTGACAGACTCCCCTGCCACCACCACTGTCAGTCCCACCCTGCCACCATCACTGTCAGACTCCACCGCCACCATCACTGTCAGACTCCACCCTGCCACCAGTACTGTCAGACTCACCCTGCCACCATCAATGCCGGACCCATCCTGCCACCAGCACTGTCAGACTCACCCTGCCGCCAGCTCATCAGACCACCCTGCCACTAACACTGTCAGACTCACCCTCCCACCAGTACTGTCAGACTCACCCTGCCACCATCAATGTCGGACTCACCCTGCCACCAGTACTGTCAGACTCACCCTGCCACCATCACTGTCAGACTCATCCTGCCATCATCAATGTCAGACTCACCCTGCCGCCAGTACTATCAGACTCACCCTGCCACTGACACTGTCAGACTCACCCTGCCGCCAGTACTATCAGACTCACCCTGCTACCAACACTGCCAGACTGACCTTGCCTTCCAAGACCACTGTGACGAAGGTGTGGGTCTTCCCATTGGAAAATATTTACCCGAGTTCGAATCCCCCTCCAGGAAGTTAAGAATAGATCTGAGCATGAATTAAACAAGACCCTGAGGCCTGGCACTGTGGCACTCGCTCTTGACTACACTATACCACACGTAGAAGAAATTATATAAAATATCTTGTATTATATAGAAAGAAATGAGTGAAATGTCAGTGTGGTCGACTTCATTGATAGGAAGACGTTTATGAGTTTATATATCGGAGAAGTTTCTAGACGACGTAACCAGCACCACGACACTCAAGAACAGCCTCACATGCACAGAAAGTTACATTGATTGGGTGATTAATTGATTGATTCCCCTTGATTGATTTAACGATTGCAAGTATACAATTTCCCACTTTCGCCGACTACTTGTTTTCAAATGAGCATCAACTGGAGGAATACTTAGACCAATACTACACCATGACTTAAAATATTAACAGTCTCATCTCTCGTCACTCCTGAACTTCTCTAACGTTAAATTAGTGTTAAGATATAATTAAGTTTTATGAGATTAATGTATTACTGAGTGGAAAAACAAACAAATATGTTGTGTTGTAGAGCATCCCTGAGTGAACACAGTCAAGCAGGGTAAAGCAGGTCATAGGTCATAGGTATAGGTGCTCAAGGTCATAGGTGTTCTCTGCGTTTTTTTAGCAATACTTCTTATCATATATGCTTATTATTATTCGTCATTTCTTTTATTGCCTCATTCACTTCTTTATTTTAGGTTAATTTTTTTACGTTTCTATTTGTAACTGCAGTTCCACTCCTGCTGGGTGGAATGTAACCCTGACGAGGAGATTTAGACACGCGATCCTGTCATTGGTTCAGAGAGAAGTATTAATTTAGTGCATACAGCGGTGCCTAGACCAGGATGAGGTTAGTCTACTCAACTGCCTCTGCCGACTGTTGTAAATTGACAGTCTCCAGGTTGTTATATTTCCTAGTATGTAGCTTGGTACGTGATTTATAGTCCAGGTGTGAGAGGCTGTGATTATATTTGATAACAAAAATGTAAAGTTACTTTTTCAATGTCCATAAATATTTACTCATTTATGATTTTATAGTTTACGGTTTGTTCTTTCGATTCGGGTAAAGATTTAATTTTGCATATTTCACCTGATTATGAGCAGCACTTCAGCAAACATACTCAAATAAGCAAATCCCCCCCACACACACACATGTACATACAAGCACGTCAATCCATACCTACAAGCACGTATATACACACACACACACACACTATACCAGTTTTTAAGTATTGTTTATTTACACGTGAGAAGGCGCACAGCAGGTTCTCCCACCCTCCAAGTTATCTTATTTTGAGAGTGAATTTTCCTTCCCCCAACGTTGAGGAATTTTAAGGAGTTTGACCCTAACTTTGTGCCATAATGGGTTTGGTGAAAGAATGTTAGTAAAACATACCAGTGCTGCTGGCGGCGAAAACTGACGAAAATTGATGATATTGTTTATTTTGTGAGCGAAGACGACTTTTGTGTTGCTTTGGGTGAAAAAAAAAATATGATGGTGTCGATTTTCTGTAATAAAATGCCAAGAGGTGTTCTTTTAGGTGCAAGTATTTGTTCTTGTTCGTGAGTGATGTGGGAGACCGAGGGATGATGGGGGAAGTTGGGGAGGCTGGGAGACGCTAAGGGAGGCTGGGGAAGGTTGGGGAGACTGAAGGAGGTTGGGGAGGGTGAGGGAAGCTGGGGAAGGCTAAGGAAGGGTGCGTGTGTGCGTGCGTTAGTATTACTGACAAAACACTACAACACCATTAACTGGGTGTAGGTCGACAGTGTAAACCAGTCGGCACAGTCAACTAAAAGCATCACAGTCTCTGGTGCAGGAGAGACCTGTGCTGGTGTAGCTGTTTAGGTCGAGTTCTTAGTCAAGGAAGCAGTGCACGACGCTCTTAGTGCCAGAGCTATGTAGCACTGTTGACCTTACACCAGAGAGTCTCACGTGTAAGGTGGAGGTAATGAGGTAGAGGGAATGGCCTCAGCTAGGCCAGAGACCGTCTTGGTAATGTTGACAAGATCCCCCTCAATGTTATCAACCTGCCGGAGATGTTATCACACCTCCCTCAATGTTATCACTTCATCTTGTAATGTTATTGAAGGTTATATAATGTTGTCAGGTCACCCTAAGTGTTGTTATAGTGGGACATGGAACTTGGTTATAGACAGTGGTCTTGTAAGTTTTGCGAATTGAAATCAGAAATAAAGTTTATTTTAAAACTGTTCTCATCTGCACATTCCTTACTCCAGCTACACATTTCTTCTTCCACTCACACGCACTCTTTTTCTCACCCCTCCCCAACCACCACCACATACAAATTATCCAACTCTTCTTCCCCCACACTATTCTCCCCACTTCTACGACCCTCTCACGGCCGTTTCTCATCCCTGTCTCCTCCTCCCCTCCTATAACCTTACACAATTTCTCTCCACCCAACCACCCTTATATATTTTTCCCCTTCCTCTCTTCCCCACCCCACCCCACCCACGCCCTATCTCGTCCCACACCACTACGCACCCCATCACTTTGCAACTTTCTTGACGGCAGAAATGCCAGACTGAGGGTGGGACAACACACAGGAGAGACCTTCCCACTCATGAGCGAAGTCCCTCAGGGCAGCGTCCTCTCTCCCACCCTATATATCACCTACACAAGTGACACCCCGTCTCCCACTAGAATAGGAAACGAAGATATTATGTATACAGATGGCATCACTCAAATAACACACATCAAGGAAAATCGCGAGCGTTACAGGTCGACAACACCAGACTGGAATTAGAAAGGGTAAATAATTACGAAAAACAATGGAATGTCCAAAGCAGTCTACCGAAATTCACAGTGATACCCTTATGCAGAAGGAAAACCCATTCATTAGTAACCAATAATGCCCAGATAGAATACAAAAGCAGAGGCACCCTCCTGGGCCTACATATATCCACGACAGGTTACTCCCATCATGTCCACACCAAGAAGGAAAAGGCAAGAAGAAAGCTGAGAAAACTATACCGCTTTAACGCGCTTCCTGAGAAAATAAAACTGCTTGGTGACATCACTTATCAGACAATAACTAACCCATGACACAGCAGGGCGGTCAGCCCGCCTTCTCCTGCCTCCTCCTAAATGTCTTTAATTTCCGAACTATAACTTCCTTCCCCCACCTCTAATCGTCTTTCACCCGTCCTTTCTCTAAGGAAAATAAATGAAAAAATAAAAAAATAAAACCAATATCAGCCGCACTTACTTCTCTCCTTCCTCCTTTCTCCCACCCACTCCTCCATCCTTACATACTTCTATCCTATCCCCCCCACCCACCCCACCCCACCCCACCCCACACCACACCCCACCCCACCACGACGCACCACAGCCACAAACTCCGTGTATAGTTAAGTGGTTGATTGACGATAGCCAAGTGAACGAACAATACGAGTCAACATGCGGGCTCCACTTACTCCTGAACAAAAGACAGAATGAAAGAGGAGTCAACAGGGCCATTGACACACTAGTCACGCTTGTTTATTTTGTTCTTTTGCTTCACTTTTGTTTTTTTATTTAAAAGTTATTGATTGTGTTCAACAGGTGAAGAACAACAAGTGATCCAATAATATCAAATAAAACATTAATGACGGAGTTAATGACATAATTTAACAGCGACTATCCAGGTTAATTTTATTCCTCAGTTTCCGAATAATATACTTTTTTAAATCTTGTAATGCACTTGACAGGTTGAAGAATTACCCTTCCCATTATTACCTGACTGTACTGATTGCTGCCATATTTGCCTTCTGTTTTCATAGACTCGAACAAATGTCTTCGTTGGGTATACAAGTGTGGTTATAGGAGGTTGATGGATGTATAGAGAGGTAAATATGTTAAGAAGTCTACAAGGATACGTCTCTTTTGTATTGATGACTTGAAGGATATGAGGGAAAGGTGTCGCCAGGATCACATTACTGTACCATTATCACTAACCGGCCATCATCACCATCAACCAGACATTTACACCCATCACCAACCAGCCACTATCACCAATCAGCCACCACCACCACTACCAACCAGCCACCCTCACCATCAACCATCCACATCCACAACCACCAACCAGCCATCATCACTACCAACCAGCCACCACCACCAACCAGCCACCACCACCAACCAGCCACCACCAACCAGCCACAACCACCAACCAACCATCCACCACCACCAATCAGCCACCACCACTAACCAGCCATCATCACTACCAACCAGCCACCACCAACCAGCCATCATCACTACCAACCAGCCACCACCAACCAGCCACCACCACCACCACCAACCAGCCACTACCACCACCACCAACCAGCCATCACCATTACCAACCAGCCACCTCAACCAGCCATCTCCACCATCAACCATCCACAACCACCAACCAGCCATCACTACCAACCAGCCACCACCACCAACCAGCCACCACCACCAACCAGCCACAACCACCAACCAACCATCATCACTACCAACCAGCCACCACCACCAACCAGCCACCACCACCAACCAGCCACAACCACCAACCAACCATCCACCACCACCAATCAGCCACCACCAATCAGCCACCACCACTAACCAGCCATCATCACTACCAACCAGCCACCACCAACCAGCCATCATCACTACCAACCAGCCACCACCAACCAACCAGCCACCACCACCACCAACCAACCCAGCCACCACCACCCAACCAGCCATCACCATTACCAACCAGCCACCCTCAACCAGCCATCTCCACCATCAACCATCCACAACCACCAACCAGCCGTCAACATTACCAACCAGCCACCACCAACCAGCCATTTTCACCATCAACCATCCACAACCACCAACCAGCCATCACCACTACCAACCAGCCACCACCAACCAGGATGGACTAACTACTCACCATTCTGCCTTATCCAGAGTTATACCAATAATTTCCCACATCCAGGACCAAAGATTTTATTCGATTTTAGACAGACAGTGAGGACATAAAACTGTCTGGGTGTGTAAAAATACCTCATACCTGGTTGTGCAGATGACATGCTGTTGTTTGTGGCCCAGATCAAAAGCTTCTCGGTAATTGTAGGTCGGTACACGTTGGAGGGAGGGCTTTATAGCGCATCGTTCACTTCATAATATTCTTTTAGATATTTAGATTTTAAGAATTACCTAAAACTTGGGGGTATAATTCTCCTCACGCATTCCCATGATTTCTATTCATTTTTTTTCCAACAATAGCACGCACCGATCCATCCAGTCACCAATCCATCCATCCATCCTTATATCCATACATACATGTTAATGGTTGCCTCTCGTGTACGAGGATGGCCGGCCCAAAGGCCACCTAGGCGTGAATTTGTTTTAGGTGTAGAAGCAGTCGCCAACACAACAACCACGCCCTGAGTTAACGAGCTGCATGACCCAGTGTCAAGGAATATTCCGAGAAGACCGGACAAATCGCCAACTGCACTGGCTAACCATTACCACGGAACACCATCCGCAAATCGATTAACATCCAAGTTCCCAATTACTGCTGAGTAGACAGAGGCAAATAGCGTAAAGAAACTTGCCCATAGTTTCACCCAAAACCAAGAATCGAACCCGGGACTACTTGCTTGCGAGGCGATCATGTTGACCATTACACGAAAGGTCGAAACATACATACATACATACATACATACATACATACATACATACATACACACAGTTACACAAAGTCGCTGATACAAGTCAATAAATTTCATTAATGGTGGAAGTCCACAAATAAAGTCTTAGTAATGTCCGGCCCATAGTGGAAGGGTTCTGATGGTGCTGTGAACCAGGTAGAGTGAGGGAAGGAGCCGGATTCAAGGTAGAGTTAGTGTGGGAGGAGAGTGTATTGAGTGTCAGCTGGTGATGAGGGGGAGGAGGAAGGTGTGTGTGTGTAGTGAGGAGGGGGGATGGTGGCGTGAGTGGTGACAGGAGTGGGGGGTCGTGAGGGGCTATGGTTGGGGAGAAGGGGAGGTGAGGTTGGGTGTTCGATGTAGTGGGGATTACTGGAAACCTGGGAAAAATTCTTATGTTGTTTTATTTTTTATTCTTTATCAATGTCTAAAATATCCTGGTAACGCACGGTGGATTGTGCATGTTTCCCCGGAAGGAATAAAACCTGGACACATAATCGTTGTTTTCACATTTTTCATTGGATTTAGACTTTTCTTTTTGGAAAACTTTAATGACAAAACTTTTCCGTATGTTTGTGTCACGTAGGAAATACATCATGATGGCTCTTGAGTTGTTGTCTTGTGTCTTGGAGTGAAAGTTTTAGGTCCTGGAAGTGATCTGGAAGTTCCAATTGTCTTAAGATGTAAGAGCTTGAGGAAGAGAAGGTGCAGGGATGTGGATGATGATCTGGAGACTCACCCGCTCACTGTTAGGAAGATAAATTTCTTCTGTGACCTTTAATATTAACTAACAGTCATTTTTATCATCGTCGTGCTAGTGCCAGGTGTGGGTCTCTCAGCCGGGGGAGGAGCGCGGCGGTGGCCAGGGGATGAGAGAATGGTGGCCAGGGGAGAAGCGTGGCGGTGGCCAGGGGAGAAAAATGGCGTTGGTATCTTCACCTGCACAAATGACACCTGTTGTCTTCACCTGCACAAATGACACCTGTTGTTTTCACCTACACATATAACAGCTATGTCTTTACCTGCACATGTAACACCTGTTGTCTTCACCTGCACATATAACACCCGTTGTCATCACCTGCACAAATGACACCTGTTGTTTTCACCTACACATATAACAGCTATGTCTTTACCTGCACATGTAACACCTGTTGTCTTCACCTGCACATATAACACCTGTTGTCTTTACCTCCACATATAACACCTGTGTCTTCACCTCCACATATAACACCTGTGTCTTTACCCCACATATAACACCTGTGTCTTTACCTCCACATATAACACCTGTGTCTTCACCTCCACATATAACACCTGTGTCTTCACCTCCACATATAACTGGTGCTACCATGTGTTAATCCAGGTAATGGGTCATGGAACTATACAACTTTTACACACCAACAAACTTGAGTTTTATCAAAGTGTCGCTAACTTGTGTCAGCCTCGAGGGCGGTGCCGCTCTACCAGGTGTTAACTTGTACAACTAGTTCAATAAAGCCTTGTCATATTTATGGTCCAAGTTTACCTGCACTTATCTTTACTGGCGAGGGCGTGGTGGATCATTAAGGGTGCCAGGGTGAGGTTTATATCCGAGGGTGATCCAGGGTGAACATGTCCAGTGTGGGTAACTGTATTTAGTAATGTGTGGAAAGAAGTAGTGTTCGTTCTTATTACGATTGTGTAGAGATTGTGTAATTTTTAGCCCCACTGAGAAGCCAATATAAACAGAAGAGCTCCGACTAAGGTCTCTAATATCCATACGTTAAGTGTTCCCATGTTTAATACAAAGAATGTTTCTAGTTACAGTATCATCTTGAAGCTAATTCTGTATTAAAATAAACCCAACACCATTACGTGTTTGATTAAGTGAAGCAGGTAAATCCGTGCACGCTTCACTAGTTGTGGGTAAAATTAAATTACGTATTTCTGAGACTGCAAATTTTTAAATTATGCCTTTCTATACACGGTAATGAATAATTACTTAAATAGTTAATAATATTTCTATACATACAGTACGTATATTTGATCGTTCATATGCAATAACACGACAAAAAATCAGTGGTAGTGACTTAAGAATCAATCACATAATATCAAAAGAATCACAGCATGTGCTCTAAATGTGACATCAACCTAAGAACCAATAACACAAAATAAAATATGAAAACACACTATTGGGGATACGTGCTTGTATTAACAGAGTAAAAAACCAGTACCTTATAGTGTTAGGCACAGCAGAGCACCATTAACATAGTATCCTTTACAGATTATATCACCAATTCCACAACACAAGAGTCAGCAACAATGGCGACGGTAGTAACAAAGTGCAGCAAACGATGGCAAGAAGGTCAGGGTGGGAGCGGTTTGTCTTAACTTTTACACGAAGGAGGTCTTGGACGACAGCAAGAGGGTCAAAGGGAGGCTTGCCTTACATGACGGGGTCTTGGACGACGACCAGTACCTGCTAACTTCCACATCCAACACGCATCACCAATTCCTCCACCCTCGTCCATTTTCTCCTAAGTAATTTACGATGACTACTGGATGAATAATGGAAGTAATAATTTTTTTAACTGCATCTTAAAGCTTTATGGCGGAGAATCGTTTTAACTGGTGATTTTTGGCCGAGATTTTTTGTTGCAATGTTCGAGTATTACGCTTGTTCACGCAGGCAAGGAGCTCGCTTATGATTCGTATTGGGAATTCAGGACATAAAAGTCAATTGAGGTTCCAATTATGGCATCCACTCAGCCAGCCTATTGAAAGCTTCCAATAAATCTTCATCGCCAATACTAGTTTCCAAGCAGATGCAGAAACTAAATGGTATTTGGGTGGACTTAGAACCCAACAAGTCGTACACATTGTAGAGAGAGGATGTGCAGTGCCCTGTAAGCTAACAAGGCTGATTTTAATGAGTTGGTTCCCCCAGGCTGAGGCTCAGTTTCGTGAGCTGTGAGATATATGTGTTGAATAATTGTTGTTTGTGGGACGACACTGACGAAATATATGGTAGAGGAGAACTTGCTGTAGTAATAAGAGGTAGAGGAGAATGATGGTGTAATAAGAAGTAGAGGAGAATGATGGTGAAATAAGAGATAGAGGAGAATGATGGTGTAATAAGAGATAGAGGAGGATGATGGTGTAATAAGAGGTAGAGGAGAATGCTGGTGTAATAAGAGATAGAGGAGGATGATGGTGTAATAAGAGGTAGAGGAGAATGCTGGTGTAATAAGAGATAGAGGAGAATGATGGTGTAATAAGAAGTAGAGGAGAATGATGGTGTAATAAGAGATAGAGGTGAATGATGGTGTAATAAGAGATAGAGGAGAATGATGGTGTAATAAGAAGTAGAGGAGAATGATGGTGTAATAAGAAGTGGAGGAGAATGATGGTGTAATAAGAGATAGAGGTGAATGATGGTGTAATAAGAGATAGAGGAGAATGATGGTGTAATAAGAGATAGAGGAGGATGATGGTGTAATAAGAGGTAGAGGAGAATGATGGTGTAATAAGAGATAGAGGAGAATGATGGTGTAATAAGAAGTAAGAGGTAAGAGAGGAGAATGATGGTGTAATATGAGAAGTAGAGGAGAATGATGGTGTAATTAGAGGTAGAGGAGAATGATGGTGTAATAAGAGATAGAGGAGGATGATGGTGTAATAAGAGGTAGAGGAGAATGATGGTGTAATAAGAGATAGAGGAGAATGATGGTGTAATAAGAAGTAGAGGAGAATGATGGTGTAATAAGAGATAGAGGAGAATGATGGTGTAATAAGAGATAGAGGAGAATGATGGTGTAATAAGAAGTAGAGGAGAATGATGGTGTAATAAGAAGTGGAGGAGAATGATGGTGTAATAAGAAGTGGAGGAGAATGATGGTGTAATAAGAGATAGAGGTGAATGATGGTGTAATAAGAGATAGAGGAGAATGATGGTGTAATAAGAGATAGAGGAGAATGATGGTGTAATAAGAGATAGAAGATGATGACGACATGGTAATCCTTCTTGGGTTTTTCTAGTTCCTCGTCTCCTGTTGCCTCTCGAACTTCTTTTATAATGCTGGTTTGTTTTATTCTCTTCTGTAAGACGCCATCGTTTAGTTGTCCTCTTTCCCTCCTCTTTCCCATGTCTTCTCCTCCCTCCTCTTCCTTATTGTCTTCACCTCCCTTTCCTCCTCTCCTCCTCCGTGTCTTCTCCTTCTCCTCTCTCCTCTTCTCCTCGTCTTTTTCCTACTCCTCCTCACTCCTGTTTTCCTCCTCTATCTTCCCTTCCTCCTCTCCTCTTCTCCTCCTTAATCTCTCCTCCTCCTTCCTCTCCGTCTCCTCCTTCTCTTCCTCATATATCAATGTAGCTTCCATCCTCATCTTCCTACTTCCCCTACCTATCCTCTTTATTATCATCTTCCTCCTCCTTGTCCCCTTCTTCCCTCTCTTCAACAGTCTCGAGTCCTGCTCTTTGCGCAAAAAAACAAAAAAAATCTCGCCGGAAGAAAACCTCGTAATTGAGTAGGAGTGAATTTTGTATCGCGAGTAAAAGAAGAAAATACGGTTGTGACAGTCAGCTGCAGGTAAGATTATATTGTAGTCTCCCCCCATCCGACGTTAGTGTTATTAGTCGAAGAAGAGGTGATCGTAGTGTCCAGTGAGCTGCCTGAGTCGACCGTCTCACACCTGTCTCACTTCACATCTGCCTCGTTACACACCTGCCTCACCTTACACCTGATTCGCATTTTAACTGTCTCATCTAATACCTTCCTCATAACATACCTGTCTCACTTCACACTTGCCTCGCTACACACTTGCCTCACTATACGCCTGTCTCGCTATACGCCTGCCTCTCTATACGCCTGCCTCGCTATACGCCTGCCTCACCTCACACCTGTTTTGCTTTACACCTGGCTCACGTCATACGTGTCTCACCTCACAATTGCCTCACTACACACCTGCCTCACCTCACACCTGTTTCGCCTTACACCTGCCTCACCTCATACCTGTCTCATATCACACCTGCCTCACTACACACATTGCCGCCTTACACACCTGCCTCGTTACACACCTGCATCACCTCAAACCTGTTTCGCCTCACTCCTGCCTCGCATCATGCTAGCTTCACCTCATATCTGCCTCCCCTCACAAGTGTCGCACCTCACTACTCCTATACCTCTTCCTCCTTCTTTTCTTCTATTCCCTTTCCTTCTTCTCCTCCTCTTCCTCCTCCGCCGTGGTTGTTCTCACTCCCTTCATTATTCTTTACCTCTTACGTCTCTCTGCCTTCTTCCTCCCCCATTCCTCTTTCTTGGTCTGTGTTCTTGCACTTGCTCTTATTTCTCCCCTTTCCGTCCTCTCTTTATTTTCCTCGACATCACTTCCTCTCTTCCCTCTTTCCTTCTTCCTCTCATTTCCCATTACCTACCCTCCCACCTTCTCATCTCTTCCTCCTTTGCTCTCCTCCCCTCCGACCTCCTCCACTCTCCTTCTCTTACTCTCCCCCGCAGTTTATTTCCTCTGTCCCCTGCCTCCTTCCCTTTTCTTTTCTTTCCCATCTTCCTCCTTACTTCCCTTCTTCTCCCTCTCCCCTTTACCATTCCAACTCCATTCGTCTCCCTCTCTCCTTGACCTGCCCCTTACCCTCCTTTCTCTCCTCTTCAGCTTCCCCTCCCTTTCCTCCCCTACCGCCATCCCTCACCTCTTCTACCTTCCTCCAATATCTCGCTCCCCCACTTCCCCCCCCCACCTTAGTTTTCGTGATCAAGGAGTTGATTGTATGAATATTTTGTGTGTGTGTGTGTGTGTGTGTTGTATCAAAACATCTACGGTGACACAACTTTATAACGGCGCATATTATGGCTTATTCAGCTCGCTATTCAGGTGTTTTTATTACGGCGCTCAGTGTGTTGAGTCTTCAAAACTCACCTTTATAGTGGCGCTCTTTCATAGTGATTCACCATAATTATGTAAATGTGTCGTGTACCGCAGCTGTATAGAAACTCTCACCAACGTGACTCCTGTGATATAGACATAAGTCAGGTGTTGGTGGTGGCGTGAACCTCTCTGGTGGCCACGTTCTGTACCAAGCTCAGACAAGAATAAGAATGTATGTATACAAATGTTGTTTCCCCCCCCCCACTACACGCACGCGCAACTAAATGTACTTTTGTGACGTAGGTAAAAATCTGATTCTCCGACACACGAATAGAAATGTGCTTTAGTGAGGCGGCGCCGGCGGCGGCAGCGTAACCATGAATAAATTGAGTTGCTCAACGAAAGATGACTCGAATAGTGGACTTACTATTCTAGTTGTGAAATACGGGCAATATATATATATATATATATATATATATATATATATATATATATATATATATATATATATATATATATATATATATATATATATATATATATATATATATATACATATACATATATATATTAGGTTTAAGTGAATGGTTTCGCAGATAACCTAAACTGACTTAACCTCACTCTTATTATTTATTTATTTTTCCGTTTTAAATACGGTATGATTATTATGGGTGATATAATATTAGGTAAATGCTAACATAAGTTTGGGAGAAAATTACTTAAATCTAAATTGACTTAAAACAACAGTAAAGACTTAAACAATACAACGAGAGGAAAACAATTATCATAGTAATAAGTGGAAGTAATATATATTTAAATAAACCCTGAACTAAGTACTGTACATATATTTCTTTGTCTTTTATATTTGGCCTATATTGTTACAGGTTGTACGGTATATACTGGTAACACATTTTTAAACTCCAGGACAACTGCTCTCAAAGGTTGACTCATATGTTCGTATTTATCTTTATCATCTCGACTTCATTATATGTTACAAAGTTCCTTCTGAGTTTATCATTGTTCTTTTTTATAATATTTACTAATTCTAACACAAATTTCAACAGGTAAGTGACTTTAAAGAATACGAAAACCAAGTAAAAAATGGAAATCCACCTAATACACAGTACACTTATATATGAGGTACGTACACAGAGGCGCGCGTCGGATGGTTCTACTATGACGAGATGTATTGACCAAACTTGGGGGAGATACAGTAATTGTTTGTTATACTATACCTGTCTGAGCTTGATACACACACACACACACACACACACACACACACACACACACACACACATACATCTGTTCCCCGTCAACAACCAATATTTTTCTCAACAAACAGACGATAAACATTCTCACTCAGTTGCTAAATATTTATTTACGGCAACATTTTGTCCACTAATTATCATTTATTACAGTACCTAATTGCTTGTGATAATTAATTCTGGAAATGATAATTTTCCTAATTGCTGTTTTTTCTGGTCATTTACGAAAATGATCCGGAATTTGATTACTCGCTCATAAATCATCGCTCACTTACGATCACAAACGGAATGCGAGTCAAATATAATAGTGAACCGCTGGTGAACGGCGTAATTTTGACTAGAGAACGGTCTGTGGTGATGACTGGTGAATGGTGTTGACTGGTGAATGGTGTGTGGTGATGACTGGTGAACGGTCTGTGGTGATAATTGGTGAACGGTCTGTGGTAATGACTGGTGCACGGTGTGTGGTGATGACTGGTGAACGGTCCGTGGTGATGACTGGTGCACGGTGTGTGGTGATGACTGGTGAACGGTCTGTGGTGATGACTGGTGAACGGTCTGTGGTGATGACTGGTGAACGGTCCGTGGTGATGTGAGGCAGGGACAATATATTAAAGCGTGCAGTATCAATGACCAGAAACACCTTAATAAAGTCATCTAATAAAAAGCTTTTTATTTTTTATTTTATTAGGTAAAAAAATTATTATTAATCAAAACAGAAGACTAAAAAGACCTTCAACATAAAAGGTTGTGTTGTTGTTTTGACATAAATACAATTAATCCCAGGGAAGACCATTGTATCTATCAAACGCCGAATAATAAAAACGGTTAGTTTATATTTCTTTATTCACACACACACACACACACACACACACCACGACTACTACTATTACTACTTTTCTTTACTACTACTACTACTTTGCTGTCACTCGGAATCGAGTATGACGATCATCCAGCGATGATACAACGATATAAGATATTAATGATGTCACCTTCGTTGGTGAACTCTGAGGTGACTCGAGAGCCCGATATGGGACCGGCAGGGCCGTCCACAGATGTCGCACGGTGGAGGGCTACACAGAGTGCGGGAGGGGCGGCGCACAGTGGCTGGCCCCAAACCGAGAAATCCCCAGACAAATTCTACGGACATTTAAACACGATTTCAAATAACTTCAGCATTGTATAATGTATATATTCATTATCACAAATATAATGTCAAAATAAGATACATAAAAGACACTTTGTTGACAATGCTTAGTTTATTACATAAACGTGATATATGTACGAATTATCTTACAGCTAGCTTATTAATAATTATAAATAATTATATACACTATTGCGTTCTTTTGTAATCACACAAACACATACCCCCCCACACACACTATTATCATTAAGAGTAAAAACTTATGCTCACTTCTTTTTTTTAGGGGGATTAGCCCACCCAGGCACAGGTCACTGACCCACATCAGGGCCTGGGGGCGAAAATGTAATACTACTACTACTACTAATACTAATAAAGAACCATAAAGAAATACAAAAAATACAAAAATAAATAAAAAATGAGAAGCAATTTATGTATGTTGTGTTGTCAATAGTACGAGAAAGAATTGAGACCCTGCAATTGTGTGCAAATGAGGCATAAAGTCAGATCACCATCCTGAGACTTGGTCACAATTTTTGTGATGCCATATGGCAGCAGGGTCTATCATTAGACAAAAAATTATGTTTCCAATATCTTCCCAGGCGGTAGTACCTCACTGTTTGGTAGCTGCCTCCTACGTATAAACAATAAATAATGCACACTCACGTTACTTAAAGTATTATATACAATACGCAGGCTGAATTCATTCATCTTCAGGAAGATTCCTTGGCACATCAGGCTCCCCTCACTTCCTTTGTTAATGGTGCATGTGCATTTTTACGTTTTAATTTCCTGTAGCTGGCTACCACAGGATCAGACGTCGCTAAAAGCCATTTCATTAAGTCTTGATTGGTTCTTTGCCTTGATATTTTGCAGGTGTGGCCTGGTCTTGCATTAAAGATTACCTTCGAACATTTTCTAAGTTGTTGACTTAAGTAGGAGTAACTATTATATTTTCTCCATCGATTGAAGCGGGTAGTCGGGTAATTTTCCCTCTCTACAAAAACAAACCAAAACACGTTTTAGTTGCTTTTATAAGGTTTAGAAAGTACTGCTATACTTTTCTTTTAAGAAAATTGACACTACAGCTTATGAACCTACTTTAAAATGATTCGTGAATAAAAATGACAGCTGGAGTTATGTCAACACACGTGCCAAAAGAAAACGGAGTTATGGCGCAATATTCAAACCGGACAAGTCGGCACCAATGCTAATCTATGTTTTCAACATCCATTATTTGCCGATTAGGGACATTTTGGAATCTGTATTTTACTGAATTATTATCTATGTATATTCCACTACGCAATGTTATGCATCTTGTAATGGAACTCGATGGAATTCATAGTTAATTTTATACATTTGCAACATGCAACGAATATGAAACATATGGCATTTAATGCATTTTTTGTATCCGACATGTAATACCTGATAGAAAATAATATATACAATATATTTTAAGTATTACCAGAGGTATCCAGAACCCAAAACACTCATTTGTAGTTTCAGTGCAACTACTTAAAGGCTCTCGAAACTTAAAACTAGCATCGCATCAATTTTTTGTGTTATGAACCCCCAAACACGTTTATCTTAAGATTTTTAATTTTAATTTTTTTTATTTTTTTAAATTAGCTTATTTGGGGGCTTTGGTTAGATTTTCTGGGTTTGGGACCACTGTGCGGCGGCAGCGTCTTTCCGGCGTTGGCGCTTGTCTGCCTCGGTTTGCAGTGGGGCTAACTCGGAAATATTTGCACCTTCTCGTGTGGTGCTCCTGCAAGCGTTTCGGCGTGGAGAGATCGTCTCCCAGGTGAGGGGGTCGATTTGGCACTTTTCAGGTTTCTCTTAAAACTATCCTTATACCTTTTCAGTTGCCCACCAACGTTACATTTTCTATTCGTTAGGTGACTGTAAAGTAGCTAGTATGGCAATCTACTGTCATCCATGTGGGTAACATAGCTGTTAATGGATAAAGGTAGCATCGATGACTCCTACAGTTGGTGTCATCAAGAATACTATCATTTGTTCTCTTGTCTTCCCTGCAAACTCTGAGGATGGAACATAGATTACGATGGTTAAAGTTTTCAAAAGCATTGAGGTGCCTCCTGTATGTGACCCATGTCTCGCTGCCATATAGCAGGGTGGAGAGGACCACTGCTCGATATACGTGCAACTTTGTAGATAATTCCAGTTCCCTACACCTGAAGACGCAGGTACGGAGTCTGCCAAAGGCTTGAGATGCACATCTGATCCGATGTTTAGTCTCTTCATCGATATTCGCGGTGGTGGACAGGTGGGAACCGAGATACTGAAAGTGAGTAACATTAGAGAGGGTAGTGCTGTGAAGCTCGATGGATGGTAGAGGTGTGGCTGAACCAGGGGCAGACTGAAAAAGAATCTGAGATTTATGTACATTCACCTCAAGGCCGAAGTGTGCATACACATCTTTGCGTCTTTGTAGATGTTCAGGATCTCCTGTAGGTCGCATTCAGTGTGAGCGAAGAGGGTGTGGTCGTCTGCATACTGAAGTTCAGTAATGGAAGCTGTCGATACCTTTGTTCTTGACTGTAGTCGTCTTGTATTGAAAAGAACTTTCATCCGGTACTGGATGTCCATCCCGCCGGCTAAATTGGTACTGGTACGAGAAAGGAAGGCAGCCAAGAAAATATAAAAGAGAGTTTTGTGCCAGTACACATCCCTGTTTTTCCCCCGTTTGGATGGGGAAGAATTCAGACTGGGTGCCAGCTACAGACACCAACGAGATCCCGCAGTAATTGAAAGTCTTACCGTTCTCCCATATTCTTATAAATATTGGCGATGGAGGTGTCTTTAAGAGCTTGGGGATCTACTCTTTTTCCCATATATTTTCGAGGAGAGAATAGAGACGGCTGGTAAGCAGAGGTCCTCCTGCTTTATACACCTCGGCTGGGATTCCATCAGGCCCTGAGGGCTTGTTATTTTTCATCTGTTTGATGGCAGTAGCTACCTCATCCAGGGATGGAAGATAGCTGAGAGACCTGTTGGGTAGTCAGGATATCCACATCGGTTTTTGGTTAAGCAGTGAATGGTAGTGTTCTTTCCAGCGCTGAAGGATGCCTTCTTCATCTTTAATTAGGAGTTACCATCAGATGAGCATAGAGGGGTTGAACCATGAGTGATTAGCCCATAAAATGTTTTGGTTGATTTAAAAAATTACCACATCTTGTGTTGATCTGCAAGTTTTTGCATTTCACTTGCTTTATTTTTCAGCCATTCGTTCATTGGATTGCGAAGTTTGCGCTGGGCCGCCGCTTTCTTCTTGTGGAAGGTATCAGCTTTGATCCGAGACTGAGGGTTGTTCTGCCAGTCAGTTTAAACAGCACGTTTATCATCGACGAGTACATTGATTTCGAGGTCATTTTCATCAGACCAATCCTGGTGTATTGTTTCGATCTGGCCGAGGGTCTCTGCAGGATTTTGTCATGACAGTGTCGAGAATACCCTATTCGGCACTGGGATATGGGTTGTTTGTTGTCGGGTTGTTTATCAGCCCATATTCGAGCTGCTCTTTGAAAGCATGTGCTACCGCTGGATCCTCCAGATGCTTACTGTTAAAACCTGTTCTGGTGGCTTGTTGCCTTCACCGCTTTGGGGCGATGTGAAATGAGAGTTTGGTCTGACGAGCTGATGATCAATGTCACAGTGGTCTGAGCCATGTATGTCTCGGGTAATGAGGACATCTCGGCAATCTCTTTCTCTGACAAAGATGTAGTCAATGAAATGCCACTGTTTGGATCGTGGGTGTTGCCACGAACCCTTGAACTTAAAGGCCCGTCTTAACAAGGTATTGGTGATAGTGAGATTGTGTGCAGCACACTTGCTGAGGGGGAATAGGCTTTTGAGATTACACTTGCCTAGTCCATTGCTAATTCCCTGCCATATGTCAGCATCTCTGCCAACTCTGGCATTGAAGTCACCTAGGAAGACAACCTTATCTGTCAAGGTCAGCGTAAAAGGCCTCCTTGATGTCATTCCTCTGCATCCAGTGTTGGGGCATATGCACTGATGAAGAATTCATGACGTGAGTGATTCGGGGGGATCTCACAGCGTCATGAGGCACTCGTTGATCCCAACAGACATTTCAGTTAGCCTCTGTAGGATGCATTGGCGGATGGCAAAGCGAACTCCATAAATGTGGTTTCTCTTCGCCGGGACTCAGGGAATGGCTGCTATGTCGATGTTATACCGAGCCAGCTATTCTGCCACAAGTGTGGTTCTTCTTTCAGGACGCTCATTTGTGCCAGTATCCAGAAGGGTCCTGACATTCCATGCAGCGACCATAAGAGGTTGTATAGTTTGTTTTTGTTTTGATCTGTGAGTATGAATGTGTTTTCGACCACATACAAATGACCTTAATGGGTGCGGTTGCCAAGTCAGGTTGGTTCTTTAGGCAGACTATGTTTAGGCCACCCTTTCTAGCCCCCTCCCCATGTGGGGTGAGCAGAGTGGCTCCTGGAAAGGGCTGCTCAATCGCACAGACAGGACCGGATTGCACTGCTTCCTAAATCCCAATGCATAAACGCCCATGTGCAGAGTTGTGACGAGAGACTCCCTGCAGTCATCTCTGCCTGTTCCCATCGCCATATGACTTTTGGGGGTATAGGGGTTTTGATGATGAGGGGAAGTATGATGAGCTGGATGATGACTGCACGTGAGTTCATTGATGTGGTGATCCAGTGGTGTTGCAACGACTGGGGAGAGGAAGAGTAGCAATGGACTGCTGATAGCCCAGTTTGTTGTGTTTCGCCATAGTAGCCTATCATCTCTTCCATGCTCTGTAAGCGTGTCTGCCTATTGCGGGACTTCGCCACAGATTTTTCGTTTGGGATTTACTCCCGTAACCTTGTACCTACTGAGGTTAATCTGCAAGGCAGCTGGGCAATGGTTGGTAGACGCCAGGACGTGTCCACATGCCAGTGGGCCTATTTGCCGTCCACCTGGGTCCCACTGCTGGTCTAGCCTGGGCCCACGAGGCCCCCAGTTGCCATGTGTTGCCACAAAGAGGCACAGCAGGATTCTTGATGGTGAAGAGGCCGTGTACTGGCAGTAGAGGACTTATGCAAGTTGCTTCCTTGTTTGCCACTAGGGTTAACCAGCGGCGGTACCTGAAAGCGAGAGGAAGCAAGCAGTGCTTGCACCATAACACTTACATAATGCTGCCACACTAGACGCATTTCACCAACCTGCGTGCACACACACACACACACACACATACATACACACACGAGATACATCAAACAGTTAACCTCTGAACTTTACTAATAGGATCATCACAGTAAATATTGATTACGTAAATACACCATAACTGCTCGTCTCGTTGGTCAAAAGCTTTTGGTAGTGTTTGTGGGATATGACTATTTATTGTAGGTAGCACTATAGGTAGTAGGCAGCTACCAAGCAGGGAGGTACTACCACCTGGGAAGATATTAGAAGCATAATGAATTGTCTAATGGTAGACCCTGCTGCCATATGGCACCACAAAAATTGTGACCAAGTCCCAGGTTGCTCATCTGACTTTCTGCCTCATTTACACACAATTGCAGGGTCTCAATTGTTTCTCTAACTTTGATAACACAACATACATATATTGTCTCACTCTTGATCTTTTGTTTTCATTGTTGTATGTCTTTATTATTATTTATTATTATTATTATTATTATTATTGTTGTTGTTGTTGTTGTTGTTGTTGTTCCCCAGACCCCGATGTGGGTCAGTGACTTGTGCCTGCGTGGGCTAATCCTAGTAAAAAAAAAAAAAAAGACTCCCATGATAAACAACTTAAAAACGTTTATGAGTTGCTTTGGGTAAAAACTTTTGCTGTTACGCGTCACCTTGAACACAGACCTATAATGTGTCATGCCTTGTCCTGGAATCGAATCTTGGCCGGGACAATCGTGGGAAGGGTGTTCCCCAGTGTGACCTTGCTAAATATCTCAGGTTTTATCCGGGTTCTCTGGTTTTCTCCTGTACTAACACTGGACAGTAAAGGTCATTGCAAAGTAACAAAGAACTGACCAACCGCCCGAACAGGTAGTAAACTGTTAAGTGGTGAAATAATCATTACAAAAATAAACAAACAAATAAAAAAAAAATCTTGTTAGTTACAGTAATTGAGAATTTCATGAATACAATATAGTAAGCTAATGAAATATAACACAACTTATTCTTCCCTAGTTTAACCTAACCTTACCTAACCTTACCTAACCTTACCTAACCTAACCTAACCTAAACCTAACCTAAACCTAACCTAAAATTATACATTTTAATTTTCTAATAAAAAAATTATTCACAACTTGTATACATAACGACCATGATTACCGTGTCCTAAACGACCTGTAAGCAAAACGACTTGTAAGCAAAACGACCTGTAAGCAGAACGACCTGTGTACAAAACGACCTGTACACAACACGACCTGTAAGCAAAACGACCTGTAAGCAATACGACTTGTATACTGAACGACCTGTATACAAAACGACCTGTAAGTAAAACGACCTGTAAGCAAAACGACTTGTAAGCAAAACGACCTGTAAGCAGAACGACCTGTATACAAAACGACCTGTACACAACACGACCTGTAAGCAAAACGACCTGTAAGCAAAACGACTTGTATACTGAACGACCTGTATACAAAACGACCTGTAACGACTTGTAAAAACGACCTGTAAGCAGAACGACCTGTATACAAAACGACCTGTACACAACACGACCTGTAAGCAAAACGACTTGTATACTGAACGACCTGTATACAAAACGACCTGTACACAACACGACCTGTAAGCAAAACGACTTGTATACTAAACGACCTGTATACAAAACGACCTGTACAACACGACCTGTAAGCAAAACGACTTGTATACTAAACGACCTGTATACAAAACGACCTGTAAGCAAAACGACCTGTATACAAAACGACCTGTACATAACACGACCTGTAAGCAAAACGACTTGTATACTAAACGACCTGTATACAACACGACCTGTAAGCAAAACGACTTGTATACTGAACGACCTGTATACAAAACGACCTGTACACAACACGACCTGTAAGCAAAACGACTTGTATACTAAACGACCTGTATACAAAACGACCTGTAAGCAAAACGACCTGTATACAAAACGACCTGTATACAAAACGACCTGTAAGCAAAACGACTTGTATACTAAACGACCTGTATACAAAACGACCTGTATATAAAACGACCTGTATACAAAACGACCTGTATATAAAACGACCATTATCAGAAAGCAGGTCCAGCAATTCTCGATATGCAACAACAACAATAACAAAAAATAGACCAAAACACAACCATTGAATTGATATTTACATTAGGTAAACAGTTGTGATATTTTACGTGTTTTTATTTAGCTATCAATAAACCACAATCGTAAATCATATTGTAATTTCATATTGACATTAATATATGGTGTAAATACGTCGGCTACAATATGTGGAAGTTCTACGAATATATTTATTTTATATAACATATTTTTAAGAAACATTTTAACATTGATTCAATATGGGAAATTTTTTAATGTCATCAATGTAAAGACTTTCAACTCTGACATTAGTGAGGTGTAAGGGCATCATAGAGGAGTTATTTAAACATACGCAACTAAAAATATCCTGTTTCCTACAAGCTGTCGTTAAGTGTACATTGAGTTGCAAGGTGATCGCAGGGCACTTTACAAAGACGGAGTGTACTAACTAGCCTGCTAAAACTGCTTTAAGATATGGGTAAATCTCAGTAATGCAAGGCCCAGATTTTCACAGCGGTGTATGGCAGTATAAGGAGAAAGGTATGCGGCAGGTGGAGGTCTAGAGCAGGTAGGTGTGTGGGGCAGGTGGAGGTTGTGTGGGGCAGGTGGAGGTGCGTGGGGCAGGTGGAGGTGTGTGGGGCAGGTGGAGTGTGTGGGACAGGTGGAGGTTGTGTGGGGCAGGTGGAGGTTGCGTGGGGCAGGTGGAGGTTGCGTGGGCAGGTGGAGGTTGTGTGGGGCAGGTGGAGGGTGTGGGGCAGGTGGAGGTGTGTGGGGCAGGTGTGTTTATGTGGGGCAGGAGGTGGGGACAGGCGGAGGTTGTGTTGGGCAGGTGGGGTGTGTGTGTGGGGCAGGTGGAGGTGTGTGTGGGGCAGGTGGGTGTGTGTGGGGCAGGTGGAGGTGGGACAGGTGGAGGTTGTGGGGCAGGTGGAGGTGTGTGGGGCAGGTGGGAGGTGTGTGGGGCAGGTGGGGTGGTGTGGGGCAGGGTGGGGGGTGTGTGGGACAGGTGGAGGTTGTGTGGGCAGGTGGAGGTGTGGGGCAGGTGGTGTGTGTGTGGGGCAGGTGGAGATGTGGGACAGGTGGAGGTGTGTGGGACAGGTGGAGGTTGTGTGGGGCAGGTAGAGGTTGTTTGGGACAGGTGGGGGTGTGGGGCAGGTGGGAGGTGGGACAGGTGGAGGTGTGTTGGGCAGGTGGAGGTGGTGGGGGCAGGTGGAGGTGTGTGGGGGCAGGAGGTGTGTGTGGGGCAGGGGAGGTGTGTGGGACAGGTGGAGGTTTGGGGCAGTTGGAGGTGTGTGGGGCAGGGGTGTGTGGGGCAGGTGGTGGAGGTGTGGGGCAGGTGGGAGGTGTGTGTTGTGGGGCAGGTGGGTGTGTGTGTGTGGGGCAGGTGGAGGTGTGTGGGACAGGTGGAGGGTGTGTGGGGCAGGTGAGGTTGTTTGGGGACAGGTGGGGGTGTGTGGGGCAGGTGGAGGTTATGTGGAGCAGGTGGGTGTGTTGGGCAGGTGGAGGCAGGTGGGGCAGGTGTGTGTGGGGCAGGTGGAGGTGTGTGGGGCAGGTGGAGGTTGTGTGGGGCAGGTGGAGGTGTGTGGGGCAGGTGGAGCAGGTGGAGGTGTTGGGGCAGGTGGAGGTGGGGCGTGGGGTGTGTGGAGGTTGCGTGGGGCAGGTGGAGGCAGGTGTGGGGCAGGTGGTGGTGGAGGTGGGGCAGGTGGAGGTGTGTGGGGCAGGTGGGAGGCAGGTGGGTGTGTGGGGCAGGTGGAGGTTGCGTGGGGCAGGTGGAGGGTTGTGTGGGGCAGGTGGAGGCAGGGGACAGGTGGAGGTTGTGGGACAGGTGGAGGTGTGGGACAGGTGGAGGTTGTGTGGGACAGGCGGAGGTTGTGTTGGGCAGGTGGGGGTGTGTGGCAGGTGGAGGTGTGGGGGCAGGTGGGGCAGGTGGAGGTTGCATGGGGCAGGTGGAGGTGTGTGGGCAGGTGGAGGTGTGTGGGGCAGGTGGAGGTTGGGTGGGAGTGTGTGGGGCAGGGACAGGGGCAGGTGGAGGTTGGGGGACAGGTGAAGGTTGTGTGGGGTAGGTGGAAGTTGTGTGGGGCAGGTGGAAGTTCTGTGGGACAGGTAGAGGTGTGGGACAGGTGGAGGTGTGTGGGGACAGTCGGAGGTGTGGGGCAGGTGGATTTGTGGGACAGGTGTGTGGGACAGGAAGTTATGTGGCCAGGTGGAGGTTGTGTGGGGCAGGTGGAGGTGTGTGGGGCAGAGTGTGTGGGGCAGGTGGAGGTGTGTGGGGGGTGGGTTATGCAGGTGGTGTGGGGACAGGTGGAGTTGTGGCCAGGTGGGGCTGTGTGGGGCAGGTGGGGCAGGTGTGAGGTGTGGGGGCAGGTGGAGTGTGTGTGGGACAGATGCAGGTTGTGTGGGACAGGTCGAGGTTGTGGGACAGGTGGAGGTGTGTGGGGCAGGAGGAGGAGGAGGGTGTGTGGAGGCAGGTGGAGGCTGTGGGACAGGTGGAGGTTGTGTGGGACAGGTGGAGGTGTGTGGGACAGGTGGAGGTGTGTGGGACAGGTGGAGGTTGTGTGGGACACAGGTGGAGGTTGTGTGGGACAGTGTGGACGTGTGTGGGACAGGTGGAGGTGTGTGGGACAGGCAGAGGTTGTTGGGGCAGGTGACGGTTGTGTGGGACAGGTGGAGGTGTGGGACAGGTGGGAGGTGTGGGACAAGTGGGGTTGTGTGGGACAGGTGGAGGTGTGTGGGACAGGTGGAGGTGTGGGGTGACGGTTGTGTGGGACAGGTGGAGGTGTGGACAGGTGGAGGTTGTGTGGGACTGGTGGAGGTTGTGTGGGACAGGTGGAGGTGTGTGGGACAGGCGGAGTTTGTGTGGGGCAGAAGGAAGTGTGTGGGGCAGGTCGAGGTTGTGTGGGACAGGTGGAGGTTGTTGTGGGACATGTGGAGGTGTGCGTGGCAAGTGGAGGTGTGCGGGTCAGGTGGAGGTGTGCGGGTCAGGTGGAGGTGTGTGGGGCAGGTGGAGGTATGTGGGGCAGGTGGAAGTATTCACATTTTCCTCATAAATTTCTTGTTTCAGGTGAGACAGCTGACGGGCACCAGAAAGCATTGTAATAGGTATGTTCACCTTTTTCACGTGTGTTTGTTTAATCTGAGGATGATCCTGTCAATCCCGTAATGACTTTTCGAGTTGCCTTAGAGCTCAACAACAAAGATGACTCTATCAAGAATTTTACATCATGTTCACCATTGTTTATGTAAATCTATAATTTTGTATACCAGCACTGTGAACTTGTCTACAATGTGAACTTGTCTGACGATTTTACCGAATGAAAATATATTGATTATCGTCATAGTCGAGTCTGAGTGGCAGCAAACACAGTAAGAGAGAGAGAGAGAGAGAGAGAGAGAGAGAGAGAGAGAGAGAGAGAGAAAAAAACTTGTGTGTGCTACCTGATGTACATTCATCATATAAGTAATGTGTCAGTGTATAAACTTTCATGAACACGATATAATATACCAAGACCCTGACACCTCACATCCGTTTATCTGTGTGGTGATGTATTTGAGTGTTCTGGTGTGTGTGTGTGGTCACGTACTTCATGTCCAGTTATGTTTTATGCTTCAAAAGTCTTCGTCTCGGTAATACAAATATAGATTTTTTCTTTCTTTTGCAGCAGTAGTAGGTAGTAGACAGCTACCAAACAGGGAGGTACTACCGCCTGGGAAAATATTGGAAGCATAATGTGTTGTCTAATGGTAGACCCTGTTGCCATATGGCATCTCGAAAATTGTGACCAAGTCTCAGGTTGCTGATCTGTCTTTCTGCCTATTTACACACAATTGCAGGGTCTCCGTTGTCTCTCTTACTATTGACAATACAACATACAACCCTTCTCACTCGTGATCTGTTCTATTCTTTCTATTCTTTTATTCTCCTATGTCAGTTGACAATAATATTAAAGCGGGGCCTTCTCGAATTGGTCTAACTGGTCGGGAAGGTTGTGTACCCCAGGGCCGACCTGATCATCATCAAACTACTGGGGCCTCAATTGACGTTACCGCGGTCGCTGGAGGAACAGCTTCTTTCACACTTCATTTTTCCAACATTCGCGGCCTGAGATCCAATTTTTCTTCTGTGGAGCACCACCTATTTACCTCTTCCGCCGACCACTTACTACTATTTGAACTTCAACTGTCCAAAGCAGCTTCACTCAAACCTTTTCAAGTCTCCAACTACAACCTTTATACCTCTTTCTGTTCTAAGGGAGGTGTATGCGCCTAATGCAACACACACAGACATATAGTTCGACTCACGGATCTTGAATCTTTTCTTTATAATGTCATCTGGCTCAGAATATCTCTCCCAACTATGTCTATTTTTCTTATTTTCTATACTGTTCTCCCAACTCTACCAACTATTTAGAACTCTTTGACTTTCACTTCTTGCCATGAGTCGTTGCTATCCACACACCCCAACACCGAGATCCTCTACCTAGGGGATTTCAATGTACATCACAGAGAGTGGCTTGGCTCTGCAAAAGATGACCCAGGTGGAGCTGAGGCACTCTCTGTTTTCTTACTTAATGATCTGGAACAAATAATTAAACACCCTACGCGTGTTCCAGATCGACACGATCAACTTACTAACATTCTTGATCTTTGTTTAACCTCTAACCCCTCACTCTATTCATACTCAATTTCTGCCCCTTAGGGTCTTCTGATCACAATCTTATTTCTATTAAACCAAACTGGGCACGACCACCTTCCCCACCCCCCTCTAAACGTCAACTATGGCACTATCGGAGGGCAAACTGGCAATCCTTGCAAGAATTCTTCTACGACTTTCCTTGGGATGAATGTTGCTTTTCCACGCGGGACGCCTCAGTATGTGCTGACAGCATTGCTGGGGTTATACTGGGTGGCATGAGTGCATTTATCCCATCTTCTACCCAAACTTTCACTTTACAATCATGGTTTGATCGCTCCTGTTCTCTTGCATGTAAGGAGAGAGATAGGGCGTATCAAGTTATGAAACTATCTCCTTCTCCTATTACCCACTCCTCTGACATTAGTTCTGGGAATCGTTGTAAGATTATTCTTCATAGGGCCAAGCGGAATTTTATGAAAAGAAAGACCGCTGACCTGACTAACTCTTCTTCTAGTAAATCCTTCTGGTCCTTAACCAAAGACATGATTCCAACTCTATCCCTCCTACTGCTGCTCCGACTGAACCTATGCACTTTACTATAATTCCACTCGTAGGGTTGCTGGTGTGTTATCCAGGTTGGATGTGAGTAAGGCGCATGGACCGGTGGGCTCGTAACACACGTCTTGCCCACGGTGCCCACAGAATCTCTGTGGATGTCGGTCACACTAGAATAACCCGTTATAGTGCATCCTTCTTTCCTCACACAGCCAAACTGTGGAATGCTTTGCCTTCTGTGTTTCCATACACATACAATCTGTCTCACTTCAAAAAGTTGGTTTTCAGGCATCTTCGTGGTGTAAATTAATATAATATTATTCTTTTCTATTTTTAATTTCTTTTTACTCTTATTTTTTCGCCCCCCAGGCCCCGTTGTGGGTCGATGACCTGTGCCCGGGTGGGTTATTCTCAGGTAAAAAAATAAAATTCGTGCTTGCGTGACCCAGCTGATGCGTACTAAGGGATGTGGTTAGAGCTCTTTGCATTAAAATAAAGTCGCCAGCACGAGTATTCAACACCGTCTGGCGTTAGCTTCGACTTTAGATCTCTGCAGTGACTCTAACAGACGCTGCGACCGACGAACGTTTACCCGTCCTACTGCCAGCGGCGACGTTTCTTACATTCCGGGATATAAATCGAGCTGAAGAGATACAATATAGCATATACGTCAGAAAGTGTGGTGTAACAGCTGGTTATTTTAATTGTAGTTTCCTGTCCCTTGACCCACTTTCCACTACCTGTCTACCTGTTATCTTTACCTGTCAGTGTTGTCTACCTGTTATCTTTACCTGCCCTTGTTGTTTACCTGCTATAATACCAGTCCTTGTTGTCTACCTGTCATCTTTACCTGTCCTTGTTGCCTACCTGTCATCTTTATCTGTCTGTATTACCATTGGGTCATACTCACACTTCTCTCCCCTAACACCCCATTTTAATCTCCCCAACACCCCATCTATTCTCCCCAACACATTCCTCCCCTTTACCTATACCACTCCCCTCCAACGCACCCCCTCCCCCCATAACACCCCCTCCCACACACATACCTTCCTCCACTCCCCAACTCACATCCATTAATCTCACCAACACACACCTCCCCATTTCCTCAACACCAACCTCCTTCTCTCGCCAATACACCCCCATCCCTTCTCCCCATCACCCCATCCTCCTTCTCCATCACCCTCTTTCTTTTTCTCAATCACCCCTTCCATCACTCAATCCCTCCCCATAACACCTCCTCTCCCTCCCAATAATTCTCTTCTAGTAATAAGCACCTCCTCCTCCCCATAACACCCTCTCTCCAACACACCCTCTCCCTCCCTCATAACACCCTCCTCTCTCCTCCCCTATAACACCCTCTCCTCCCCATAACACACCCTCCTCCTCCCCATAACACACCCCTCTCCCCTCCCCATAACACCCCCTCTCTCCAACACACCCTCTCCCTCCCCATAACACCCTCCCTCGCTCCTCCCCATAACACCCCCCTCTCTCCTTCCCATACAACACTCTCTCCATAACACCCCTCCAACACTTCTCCTCCCCATAACACCCTCTCCTAACGCCCCTCCTCTCCTCATAACACCTCTCTCCCCCTCCCCATAACACCCCCCTCACTCCACTTTTTCTCCTGTAAGTGTTAATATAAAATTTAATGGTCGCTCTGTGCCTTAATAGAAAGCTTCACTGGCAAAGTTCTGCTGGATATGAGACCTTAAAGTAATTTTGTTGACGTTGACTTGATATTACTTGTATGTTCAAGGTGATGACGTCACCAGGATGATACTTGTAGCTACCATGTCCTGTGTTGGCTGTTGATGACGTCACCAGGATGATACTTGTGTCTACCATGACCTGTGGTGCCTGCTGATGACATTACCAAAGATGATACTTGTAGCAACCATGATCTGGGTCGTATCTTATCTCCCCTTAAGTGGTCCATGGTGTAATGTACCAGAATATTCGGGCATTAACGGGACCTATTATCTCTAAGGTAAATCCTGAAGAGGTATTTCATGATCGCAATACTTGTGTTGATAAATCTAATTATCAACGACAGGTATAACTGCAGTCTCTCTCTCTTCTTTTTATATATATATATATATATATATATATATATATATATATATATATATATATATATATATATATATATATATATATATATATATATATATATATATATTCCTGCAGTCCGCCTCTCTCTCTCTCTTCCTGGAATCCTTATCTCTCTCGCTTTACCTGCAGGTGGATTTTTTTCATGTAGGATCCCTTCACTAATTAACAGCCTCCAGGAATCGTCCACGTTCTATATTCACCTGAATTATTCCAAAGCAATCACAGGTGAAGTCGCCCTTCCTCGAGAACCAGATTACTAATGGAACTACGATTTATTGACACTGAGAAGATCACCATATAAATTTAATATGTGGTCGATCATTCAACCTTATTGCATCACCTGCTAGCCAGAAACTGTGACATAGATCTATATCTCGAAGTAGGCCTATCCTTCAAAGTAGGCCCATTCTTCAAAGTAGGCCCATTCTTCAAAGTATGCCTATATTTCAAAGTAGACCCATAATTATCTTATTAAAATCACCTCTAGAACACATTTCACCACAAGGAACCACTCTAGTTATGTCTGTCATATAACCACAAACTTGAATATTTAGTTAACTGCATGTACCGTTGAGTTTTCTTCGTGGTGTTGATTAATACAGTATAGCCTTTTTTGTCTATATTTTCAATTTCTTTCTGTTCTCTCTTAAATCTTAAGTTGTGGGTCGTTTGACCTGTGCCCGGGTGGGCTAATTCCCGTAAAAAAAAAATATATATAATATACAGTACAGCGCTTGATGTCAGTTTCTCTAAAAGATATCTTTTTTATAGTTGATTTACCTGTTTTAGCTGTCATCCTCCCTTAGAGTTAAAAAAAAAAAAATAAATAAATATATCGTTGAGACCTGTAAATTGATTGATTTATTGTGGTAATTACATCCCTGGCGACGCAACAGCTTCGATCTTTTGTCGCCGAAATAAAATGAAGGCTTAAGAGACTAAAATCAAATAATGCAAGATAAAAATCCCAAGTAAATAACAGAACTTTTGTATAAACCATTTAGACGTTAACAGATAAAACTCAAAGCTTGTGTAGAAGGCTGACCTCCTCCACGAAGGAGAGGACGTCCCCTCCCACGCTACCCCCCCCTACCCCCAGGACCAAATAGAGACGATAGGATCCGTCTCCCTCCCGGCACTGAGAAAGGTGCTTATGACGAAGGACTCTGAGACTGGGGCTCTCAACCAAGAGGTGTCGAACAGTCAGTAGTACCAGGCAGGCATCACAGTGGAGAGGGGGTGCCCTCTTCACTAAAAAAACATGAGTCAGCCGTGTGTGACCAATGCGGAGGCGGGCCAAAGCAGTCTCCCTGATATCCTCACCCCCAGGCACCCACTGCAGGGTGGATGTCGCGGAGCTTGTTTGCATTGACAAAATCCCACCTGCATTGCCAACTCGAGCGGATGGCAGCTCTTATTACTGGCTTCATATCAGAGGCAGGTGGAGTGAAATGATATGCCACAGGACGAGAAGCAACTGTCTTCGCCACACCTGGACGCTAATTCCCCTCTGACCCCCCATAGGCCTCCCAGCAAAAACTGATTTTCGTGACCCTACGTTGGACGTGAAAGAGGAGCTGCAAATGATTCGTAAAAGTAAGCAGTATATTTTTTTATAATAGAGGAACTTAATATAGCAAATGACTTTAAGTACTGTACATTTCTGGGCCTCTCACTGTTGTCTGCTTCATTGTAAATTACCACAATAAATTTTATCATTGTAATTTATATCATTATACTGCAACGTTGTAAGCTGTTGCACTGTATACTGTGTCACTAAGTTGCGTCACTACACACTATCACTGTAAGCTGTGGTACTGTGCATTGTACGAGTGTAAACTGCAGCACTCTATACTGTAGCACTGTTAGCTGCAGCACTATGCACTATCATTGTAAGCTGCAGCACTATATACTGTAGCAATGTAAGCTGCAGCACTATATACTGTATCATTGTAAGCTGCGGCACTATATCCTGTATCACTGTAAGCTGCGGCACTATATCCTGTATCACTGTAAGCTGCGACACTGTACCATTGTAAGCTGTGGCATTAGCCACTATTACTGTAAGATGCGGCACTATACACTATCATTATAAGCTGCGGCACTATACACTATCAATATAAGCTGGGGCACTATACAGTATAGTGTAGCACTGTAAGCTGAGGCACTATACATTGTATGAGTGCAAGCTGCGGCACTATATACTGTATCACTGTTAGTTGCGATACTGTACCACTGTAAGCTGCGGCACTATACACTGTATCATTGTAAGCTGCGGCACTATACACTGTATCACTGTAAGTTGCGGCACTATATACCGTAGCTGTGGCACCGTATATTAGGTGTTGTCATACAGCCAACATGGCGGACCTCACATGACCCACCGCCAGTAATGATAAATCTTGGTTATTTCCTGAGATCTGCTCTGATGTGTGAAATTCATTTCCGCGGGAAATTAATTGCCGAGCGCTGGCGTGATGGTGTTTCGTGACGACCAAATTGTTTGTGGCCAAACGGCAGACTGGTCGTTAACATGACGATGTGGCGATAAGGTGCTACATGTGTGTGTGTGTGTGTGTGTGTCTGGTGAAGGAAGTTATTCTTTCTATGGCCGGAATAAGTCACTTGTTCCTCTCTACCGCGGCTCTAGTAGTAAACACTTATGAAGACCAGATATATTGTTGATGTTGTTCACCCCATACCTGTGGTGCTCAGACGTGAACTGAACAGCACCTGTGATGGTGGTTGAGTATGAGGGTGTGAGCACTTTACCAGGTGAAGATGACACAGCAACTCCCGATAATACTCACAGCTGCATTACTTGTTTCACTTCCTGTACCTTTGGACTCAGTTTGTGTCTGTAAATTTGTGGTGTTTCCCAGATGATGTAGCTAATTATCAGTGTAATGTTGGCGCCTCGCTATTGATAGTTTTTCTTAATATTTCTTACACATTTTCTGCCATAACGTTCTGTCTCAGCCAGTTAGAGATAATGAGTGGACCAGAAACAGTTCCTTCTAGATGGGTGTAGAGTAACATATATTATCTAATTAGGGTCACACATCACCAGGGCCACATACCACCAGGGCCACACATCACCAGGGCCACACGTCACCAGGGCCACACATCACCAGGGCCACACATCACCAGGCCACACATCACCAGCGTCACACACCACCAGGCCACACATCACCAGGGCCCCACATCACCAGGCCACACATCACCAGCGTCACACATCACCAGGGTCACATACCACCAGGGCCACACATCACCAGGGGCCACACACATCAACAGGCCACATACATCACCAGGGTCACATCACCAGGGTCACACATCACCAGGTCACACACCAGGCCCACACACCACCAGGGCCAGCACCAGCGTCACGCACCACAGGTCACACATCACCAGGGCCACATCACCAGGGCCCCACACCACCAGGCCACATCACCAGCGTCACACATCACCAGTGTCACATACCACCAGGGCCACATCACCAGGGTCACACATCACCAGGGTCACACATCACCAGGGCCACATACCACCAGGCCACACATCACCAGCGTCACGCATCACCAGGCTACACATCACCAGGACACACATCACCAGGGCCCCACATCACCAGGGGCCACACATCACCAGGGTCACGCATCACCAGGCCACATCACCAGGGACACACATCACTAGGGCCCCACACTGTGGGCCACACATCACCAGGCCACACATCACTAGGGCCCCACATCCCTAGGCCACATCACCAGCGTCACGCATCACCAGGGCCACACATCACCAGGGCCACACGTTACCAGGGCCACACATCACCAGGGCCACACGTTACCAGGGCCACACATCACCAGGGCCACACATTACCAGGGCCACACATCACCTGGGCCACATATAAACATGCATGAGAAGGGTGGTTGTCAGTGATGATCCAGAACAGTCACTTTCACCTGCTAATTGGATAAATACGTGAAGCTGTGTAAAGTGTGTAGAAACATATTACGTAATAATAATAATAATAATAATAATAATAATAATAATAATAATAATAACGGTTTATTAGAGTTGCAGCCGTTGGTTGAAAATATACAAACTTACATGTGATTTAGACATAATAATATACGTTCAATACATTTCCAGGGCTGTACAGTACATAAATCAGGAGCTGTTTTATTATTTTAAAAATAGATGGGATGGTGCTGTTCTTATATCTATTAGTGTGTGTGTGTGTGTGTGTGTGTGTGTGTGTACATGCGGTGTGTGTGTGTGTGTGTGTGTGTGTGTGTGTGTGTGTGTGTGTGTGTGTGTGTGTGCGTGTGTGTGTGTCAAGACGGGTCAGACGCACCTGGCACTGCTCAGCAGCAGCCACGTCAACTATTCTGTTGGCCCATACCAACTCCCTCCCCTGAACCCTCCTCCCCACCGGAATATCAACAAGTTCTCGCCAGAAATTACTATTTCATTTGGGAAAGGAATGGAACCAGTGTTGAATAGTGGTGAAAAGTGCTTAAGTCAGTGAAAAACAACTCGGCAGTTGAGTCTTGCCCAAGCCAACCTTCACACAGTGAGGTCCCAGGTGCCCAGTGATAATTCCCCTGAGACTCCACGATAGAGAGGCCTGGGACCACACCTCAGGCCACGTGGTGTCCCCATGATGCTACGACACCACGTAGTGAATGAGTTGCTACAGCATCATGTGAAGTTCCTCATAACACCATCTGTGAGGGAATTACTACACCACATCAGGGCCCTCACACACCATCTGTGAGGGAATTACTACACCACATCAGGCCCCTCATAACACCATCTGTGAGGGAATTACTACACCACATCAGGCCCCTCATAACACCATCTGTGAGGGAATTACTACACCACATCAGGCCCCTCATAACGCCATCTGTGAGGGAGTTACTACACTATGTGTCTGCTGTTCAACACCTCAGCTTACATGATCTACGTGTGTAAACATTAATCTGTATGTTCACTGTATGTTCCTTCACCTTTCTCTAATGAAGGCTTTTGTTAAACCACCAATGTATGTAATAAGTCATTTGTGTCCAATGTATATTTTCAGCCTTCGGGCTGCAAACTTTTTCAATAAACCGTTTATTATTATTATTATTATTATTATTATTATTATTATTATTATTATTATTATTATTATTATTATTATTACAATCAGTTACAAGCACACAAACACACACGTGCTACTTACTACTACTTTGCTGTCACTCAGAATCGAGTATGACGATCATCCAGCTATGATACAATAATATGAGTTATGAGGGATGTCACCTTCAATGATGAGGTGACTAAAGAGGCCGATTCGAGACCCGCAGCGTCGTTCACATGAGTTGCATATATGGAGGGCTACATCGAGTGCAGGAGGGGCGGTGGTAGCGTCTCTCCGGCGTTGGTGCTTGTCTGCCTCGGTTTGCAGTCGGGCTAACTCGAAAGTATTGACACCTTCTCGTGTGGTGCTCCTCCAAGCGTTACGATTTGGCCCCTTTTTCAGATTTGTCTTAAGACTATCCTTTTACATTTTCAGTTGCCCGCCGGCATTACGTTTACTATTCGTTAGGTGACTGTAAAGTAGCTGCTTTGGCAATCTACTGTCGTCCATGCGGGTAACATGGCTAGTCCAGCCTCGATGCTCCTACAGTCGGTGTCAGCAAGAATACTGGCATTTGTTCTCTTGTTTTCCCAGCGAACTTGGAGGATGGAACGTAGACTACGTTGGTGAAAAATTTCAAGTGCCTTGAGGTGCCTCCTGTATGTGACCCATGTCTCGCTGCCATGTAGCAGGGTGGGGAGGACCACTGCTCGATATACTTGTAACTTTGTAGATAATTTCAGCTTCCTACAGCTGAAGACACGGTTTCGGAGTCTTCCAAAGGCTTGAGATGCAGATCTGATCCGATGCTGAAAATCTTCATCGATGTCTGCGGTGGTGGAGAGGTGGGAGTCGAGATACTGAAAGTGGGTAACATTGCAGAGGGTAGTACTGTTAAGCTGGATGGATGGTGGAGGTGTATCTGAACCAGGAGCAGATTGAAAGAGCATCCGAGTCTTGCGTACATTCACCTCAAGGCCGAAGTGTGCTTATGTATCTGCGTAGGTGTTCAGGATCTCCTGTAGGTCGTGTTTAGTGTGAGCAACACGGGTGAGGTCGTCTGCATACTGAAGTTCAGTAATGGAAGCTGCCTACACCTTTGTTCTTGCCTGGAGTCGTCTTATGTTGAAAAGACCCTTCATCCGGTACGCGATGTCCACCCCGCCGGCTAAATTGGCATTGGCACGAGTGAGGAAGGCAGCCAAGAAAATGGAAAAGAGTTGGTGCCAGTACATACCCTTATTTAACCCCCGTTTGGATGGGGAAGAACTCAGACTGAGTGCCACTGTGCAGGACACTGCTGTTCATGCCACCGTGGAGTTGCCTCACAATGACAATGAATTTTGGTGGGCAGCCAAAACGGCTGAGGGTCCGCCAGAGGGCTGCCCTGTTGACCGAGTCTAAGGCTTTGGTTAGGTCGATGAAAGCCATGTACGGGTCACGAAGCTGTTCTCTGCACTTTTCCTGTATCTGGCGGGCAGAAAAGATCATGTCAGTGGTGCCACATTGAGATTCTGGGAGGAATTTTTCCACTTCAGGGAGAAGTCTGTTTAGGAGGACTTGGCATATAATTTTGCCAGCTACGGACAGCAGAGATTCCGCGGTAGTTGCCATAGTCTGGCCGGGTCGCTTGTTTTTATAAATATTAATGATGGAGGCGTCTTTAAGAGCTTGGGTGATTTCCTCCTTTTCCCATACTGTATATTCTCCAGGAGACAGTGATGATGGCTGGTAAGCAGAGGTCCTCCTGCTTTATACACCTCGGTTGGGATTCCATCAGGCCTTGAGGCTTTGTTATTTTTCATCTGTTTGATGGCAGTAGCTACCTCATCCAGGGATGGAGGATAGCTGAGGTGGGTCAACTCTGGATGCTGAGGGACCTGCTGGGTAGTCAGGACATCCACACCGGTGTTTCTGTTGGGCAGTGAATGGTAGTGCTCTTTCCAGCGCTGAAGGAGGCCTTCATCGTCTTTAATTAGGGAGTTACCGTCGGATGAGCGGAGGAGGTCTGCGCCACGAGTGGTTGACCCATATAATGTACACAAAGGATCACACGAGACTAGAAATAGTCCCGTGTGCTGGTGTTGTGTCACAGGATGCTGGTGGCCGCCCTACGAGAGCCAATTAAGAAAATTGTCAGTGAAAAACATAGGACAATTTTATCAAAGATTAAATCAGACGCCTTTTTTATGGGGCGAATTTTTAATTTGGGGGTGAAATTAGAGATAAAACAGACCACTGAATTTTTCTCTTGTCTAGGATGATGTGAGTGCGTGCGTGCATGAGTGGGTGCACTGATGAACACAAAGACTAAACTAGTGTTTACTGCTTAATTAGAAAAAGAAAGACAGACAGAAAGACAGGCAGAATAAGAGATAGAGAGAGATATAGTGAGAAAGAAAAAAATGAGATAGAGGTGAATTGAGAAAATTTGAGATAGATAAAAAGACAGAGAGTGAAAGAGTGAGAGAGGAATCCGCCAGCGCCTTGGGTTACTTTACTCGAAGCAGCGGGTGTGACTGACAGGTAAATTGGTGGAATATTTCAGGTGGGCTCTGAGAAAATCCTCGCGGGAGAGAGGTGGTAAAGTGTCGGGAGGAAGGTCGCCTTAGACAACACTTATTGACTTACTGTTACTCACTGTCTGTCTCAAATGGTAGCGGTGTAACTTTTAAGTGGTAGTGTTGCAAACTTAAGTGGTGACGTTACTTCCTTAAGTGGTGGTGTTACATGTTCAAGTGGCAGTGTCACAAGCGGCCTCAGGTGAGATAGTGTAGAGACGTATTGTGGAGAAGCAAGATGGCGACGGCTACACTATAGAATATATGTTGCCATTCACTTAACTCTCAACAGGTCTGGTGAGTTTTGAAAGCTTGAGGACGGACGGGTTGGAGAGAAGAGGACTTTGTTGGGAAGTGGAACTGAAGTGTAGAAGAATGCTGAGGAAGGGAAGCTGGGTAAGGAGGCTGGATATAGGTAAGGCAGTGGGCGGTAGGGGAGATGGACGGCAGGAGGGCCGGCGAGCCTCAGGGGGGAGGTAAACTGACCAGTATGTCACACTGTCGCTGGACACCGTCGTCGTCGGGGAAGTAATGGCGGTCATCAGGTTTATGGGGGGGGAATATGTCTTGCTAGCAGGTCATAGTGGAGGTGTTGGTCACTTTTACCTGTGACGCTCAAGTTTATGGCGCTGGTCTTACGAGGTGACGACTGAGGCAGGACACCTGGCCACTACACAGGTGACTGAGGCAGATGTGGTGTACACCTGGTCACTACATAGATGACGACAGGTGTAGTGTAATGGATAACTGCCCACTGCACATATGACTGAGGCAGGTGTGATAGATGCCTATCCACTACACATATAACTGAGGCAGGTGACCAGGTGTACTCCAGGTGACTGAGGCAGGTGTGATGGATTTACGTATTACTATGGACATATTACTGTGTCCAGTACACGACCCAACCTCGTTCTGTGGCGTCATATTACTAACCGGAAATGGGCATGATTTTCCCACCTCTATATTGTTCACCAAACGTTACTGGACACCTTACTTCTCTGTTCGCTCCCTCGACACTTAAGAATTTACTACCTGTGTGTGTGTGTGTACAACTTGACCTCACCACATGCGTCTCTTGTCACTCTCCCAGATTTACGACACTTAACACAGTACATTTGTTTGTCCTGCAACACCCAGTGTGTTCTGCAGCACCCAGTGTACCCTGCAGTACCCAGTGTCTCCTGCAGCACCCAGTGTGTCCTGCAGCACTCAGTGTGCCCTGCAGCATCCAGTGTGCCCTGCAGCACCCAGTGTGTCCTGCAGCACCCAGTGTGTCCTGCAGCACCAAGTGTGTCCTGCAGCGTCCAGTGTGCCCTGCAGCACCCAGTGTGTCCTGCAGCACCTATTGTGTCCTGCAGCACCCAGTGTGTCCTGCAGCACCAAGTGTGTCCTGCAGCATCCAGTGTGTCTTCTACTACTACCACACAGTAATAATATCTGCTGCTTATTCCTACACCAATACTACCACTTTACCACCACGAATAACAACAGTTCAAAGAGGAGATATTAACAACAAGAAAGCTTTTAATATTAATGTGAAAAAGTGGTTTCTAGGTTGAAGGGAGTGAGGGAGAGAACAATGTTATTTTGTCTCCTGGGAATATACATGGTGAAGGGAGAGGGTGAGGACGGCCAGGTACTGTGGTTTCCTCGGTATGTTAGGATGAAATAAACGGTGGTAATAACAATGAAGACAATGTTTTTATATCAGTTTGTGTATGATGACTTCAAGAATGGTCGTACCGAGTGTTGAAACTGTGATGCATATTGTCAGAGTTATAGTGCGTGGGTGGAGAGTTTTAATGATATGGACAGCAAAGCAGGACATGTTATAGTTTCTGGATTATTTTGTGTTTTGTCGTTAGCTCAGTGTACAAGCTGAGGTAGGTGTCGAAGCTTCATGTAAATTGTTGACTAGTGACTGGTTATTAACTTGGTATCGAACCCACATACATAAACCACGACAAAGACGCCGTAGCTACACACACACACACACACACACACATACATACACACACACACACACACACACACACACACACACACACACACACACACACACACACACACACACACACACACACACACACACACACATACATACACACACCACCAAACAAACATTCTCAGTCAACCATAACCCAACACCAACACGCTGACAATTTTCACGCGTGACTTTTACTGAAGCCATGTTTACACACATACTATTTCCGTCCATCCACCCCGAAAGTGGGACGCACTCAAACTGTGTGTGTGTGTGTGTGTGTGTGTGTGTGTGTGTGTGTGTCTTATAACAAGTGTAAATTAAAAGTTACAAGTAAAGTAAAAATTATTAGTTGCAGGATAAAGTAAGGAAGATGTGGTAGCGTGGTCGATTAGTTATTTAACTATTAATATATTCTTAGGGGGAATTTTCTAAACACCAATTCTAAGTTCAACTATTTATTAGTTAACTGAATAGCATGGACAAATTAATAACTAATTATATTTAAGTTACTAGACAATGACTCTCGGACACAAACATGAAATGGATACACTTCCTCCCGTAAGTTACTCACCCTTGAATCGCTCTGACAATGACTCACGTGTGACCTGAGGGATGCCCAGCGGCTGGGGAATGTCTGCAGGTGCTGCTGGGCTCTGACTCCTGTGGGAGACTTTGCTAGCTGGGGACTCGGTGCTGGGAGTGGGGAGGAAATTCTCCTTCCTTACCTCGACTAGTGACGAGCGTGGCTCCTGTCTTCTTCTGAGTTGTGTCTCTCCCTGTCTGTCTCCATCTGTTTCTGTCTCTGAGAAGGAGCTGTCGGTCCCTTCCCTGTTCTAATAATAATTATAATACCCCTTGGAAGGAGCTGCAGGGCTCTTATATTGGAGATCTCAAGCCGGCAGATGACGTCAATAATATGGGTGTGTCTGGCCAGGTGACAGGTGTACTGGCTGGAGGGTAGTCTCTTGAATAACACGGTCCTGTCGCCGGGTTACCTAATGACGCGGCGGGGAGAATTCTGGTTCATTGTGACCGCGACCTCTCTTGGGTCAGGTCTTAATCTCACTTTAATTACGAAGGGTGGGTCAACTTACGAGGGTGTACACACCTGCGCTTCCGGTCATTGCTATATGTGCTGTACTTCTCTGGGCTGAAAGCTGTGGTCTGATAAACAATCATTACAGTCTGTCTGTCTGTCCGCGATGTCTAAGCGTTCGTAGCTATCAGGAAGTGGTGTTGTTGGTGTGTATGGGTATAAGAACATAAGAACATAAGAATGGAGGAAACTGCAGCGGGCCTATTGGCCCATACTGGGCAGTCCCGTTTACACCCAACCGCCAATTGCTCATATAAGCATTCAACCTATGTTTGAAGCTATTCAGCGTATTCGAGTTAATGATGATATTTGGTAACTTGTTCCATTCATCCACTACTCTGTTTCCAAACCAGTGTTTACCTATTTCGCGCCTAAATCTAAATTTGTCTAACTTAAAACCATTGTTACGAGTTCGCTCCTGGTTGGATAGTTTGAGTACCTTTGCAATGTCCCCTTTGTTTAGCCCTGCCTTCCACTTATACACCTCTATCAGGTCGCCCCTCGCTCTACGTCTCTTGAGGGAGTGCAAATTAAGATGCTTTAACCTGTCTCTATACTCAAGGTTCCTAATGCCCGGGATTAGTCTTGTCATTCTCCTCTGAATTCTTTCCAAGGATTCTATATCCATTCTGTAATACGGTGACCAGAACTGAACTGCGTAATCCAGGAGTAGTCTCACAAGTGCAAGATACAGTTTTAGGATGACCTCGCTAGTCTTGTAACTAACACTCCTTTGTATGAACCCAAGTACTTTATTAGCCTTGTTATGAGCAAAAACACATTGTTTACTTGGCTTAAGGTTCCTACTTATCATTACTCCTAAATCTCTCTCGCAGTCGGATGTGTCTATGGCATCGTTGTTCATCTGGTTTCCCTGTTTACATCTCCTATACTGAGTGCTTTACATTTGTCGACGTTGAATTTCATCTGCCATTTTTCAGACCATTCGAAAAATTTGTTTAGATCTTCCTGTAGTTTTGCGGAGTCCTCGTCAGATTTATAACACGTCCTATTTTAGTGTCATCAGCAAATTTGCTTATGTTGCTGTCTATGCCGATATCTATATCGTTTATGTATATAATAAATAATAATGGTCCAAGTACTAAGCCTTGGGGAACTCCACTTGTGACGTTGCTCCAATGGGACTTAGTGCCGTTAAGGCTCACTCGCTGTTTCCTGTCCTGTAACCACGCCCTAATCCATTTAAGGATATTACCTTTGATGCCATGTGCTTCTACCTTTCTAATTAGTCTTTCGTGGGGGACTCTGTCGAAGGCTTTACTAAAGTCGAGATATACCACATCATAATTGTGCCCCTCTTCCACCGATTCGAAAACTGATGAAAAGAATGTTAATAGATTAGTTAGACATGAACGCCCGCTTGTGAAGCCATGTTGGGAATCATTGATCAACTTGTGCTTCTCCAGGTGGTTTCGAATAGAGTTTGAAATGATTGATTCTAGTAGTTTGCCTACTAATGTTGTTAGGCTGATTAGGCGGTAGTTAGAGGATAGTGATCTATCCCCCTTCTTGAAAATCAGTATTACATTCGCTATCCTCCAGGATTCTGGTACTACATCTGTTTTTAAGGACATGTTAAACAACTTGCTAAGGGCATACTAAGCTCTTCCTTACATTCCTTTAATACTCTGGCAAATATCTCATCGGGACCAGGTGACTTATTAGGCTTTAGTTTGTCTATTTGCTTACTAACATCGTTACTAGTCACTACTATCTCGCTTAATTTGTTTTCTTCACTATCTCTGAATAGAGTTGGTGCCTCGGGTATTATGTTTAAATTTTCGGTGGTAAAAACCGTTGAAAAATATTTATTAAAATTATTGCTCATTTCTCTGTCGTTGTCAGTGAGCTCGCCGGTATCTGACAGTATTGGTCCAATCTTTTCTCGTGTTTTAGTTTGATACATTTGGTAGAATCCTTTGGGGTTTGTCTTCGCCTCCCTTGCTATCCTTACCTCATTTTTCCTCTTGGCTTTCCTTATCTCGGTTTTAACCCTACCTTATAATAATCCTGGAGGTAAATTTTGCCACGAATTATCCTTCTACCTATAGCCTTCCTTTGGCCAATGATGTTCTTTAAATAATTATTTATCCATTTAGGGTCATTGTTGTCTGATCTGAGTTTTTGTATGGTATGTTCTGCCTTTGTGCATTAAGTAACTCATTATTTAAATTGTCGTGGAACTCGGCAATCTCAGATCTCATTATCAGGTCGGTGTCATCTGTCAAGTTCGCGCCCAAGCGCGACACCCCTTCTCTCAGCTGCCTCTTTAAACTGTCAAAGTTTGCCCTTCTGAAATCTGGTACTTTAGTGGAATTTTCCTTACGTCTGCCATGAAAATCTAGCTGGAATCTAATTTCTTTGTGATTGCTGTTTGCAAGTTCGTTCCCTACCTCGACCTTGCTAATGAGGTTTTCTCTGTTTGACAGAACTAAATCGAGTATATTATTACCCCGGGTGGGATCGGTTATATGTTGACTTATGAAACAGTCCTGGATCGTTTCGAGAAAATCCTCTGATTCTGAGTTACCCGTAAGGTCAGTCCAATCTATTTGGCCAAGGTTAAAGTCGCCTACTATACAGACTTTGTTGTGTATAGATGCCCTGCGCATTTCATCCCAGATAAGTCTCTCATTGACTCTATCAAGATTGGGAGGTTCTTATATTACTCTTGTGATTAATTTTTCCCTACCGTCGATTAAGTCTATCCAAATTGTTTCTGTATTCCGCTCAGTTTTTATTTCCTTATTTATTTCACACTTCAGATTATCCCTGACATAGATTGCTACTCCGCCTCCTTTCCTGGTCTGCCTATCGGTATGGAACAATTTGTAACCCGCAATTTGGTATTCGACCGGTAACTCACGTGAGTCTAGGTTGATCCATGTTTCAGTGAATACTAGTATGTCGATTTTTTCGGTACATACCATGGCCCTTAAATCATCCATTTTGTTTCTCATACTTCTACTGTTTGCATAGTAGACATTTAAGTTAGTCTTGTTGTGAGTCCTCCCTTTACCGCGTTTAGGTTTAAACTCCGTCTAATTTAGTTTTGTCATCATTCCTAACACTATTTCCCTGTAATCTTTCACCTTGTTTACCCACTCCCACTGCAGTCTCCTCCACCCCCGTGCCCGTATGTTCCCCTAGCAGTTTAAAGACTTCGATATCTTTTGAACTGCCCCCTCTAGAGACCCAACCAGGGTTGCCACCCCATCCCGAGACAGGTGTGCCCCATCCCTAGCATGGGTGCCTGCCGTAGAAGTGTCCCAGTTACGATGTGTGGATGGGACTGATAATGACTTGCGTATCCGTCAAGACGACCGTTGACCTCCAACTGCCATGGCAAAACTGTTGCTAACTTTTCCTTCTGGGCAGTACACATATGATAGGGATCCTCATAGACTAATACGATCTATAGCTGCAATGTGAACTTATCAAGAGCTCTTCACTCAAACACCGGCCAATATCGTTTGCCTCCTGCACTAAGGCAGATAATGGATTTGTTCCACATTACCGAATAAGATATTTCCCATCCATCAACTATATCCCCACCCACAGCCCTGGCAAACACACCCTCATCCTATTTTTATTTTACCGCAAAAGTCTGTCCAAGTACCTTAACTGTGAGTCACCAACAATTAAAAGTTTTTATACCTTCCTTGTCAGCCCTGTGTCTGGCTGGCACTAACATCCATTTTCGCTTTATCAAGGGACTGAACGAGTTGGTACACTTAGCTGTTGTTGTCGTTATTTGTATCATGGTGTGTTTCTTGACCACCAGCTTGGTAGTCCCTCTCCTCCCACAACCTTCCATTCGTCATTCTTCCTTCATCTTTGCTATCTCTTCCCTTTAATTTTCAAAGATTTCTTTGTACAATTTCTGGTTTTCTCTTTGAGGTATTCTCTAATTTCAGCCCACAGAAGGGCATAACCCCGCTTACAAGTAGCACTAGCCATATCACAGTAATTATCCCCGGGAGCTGAGCTAAGCTGCCGTGACCTTTCCCCCTATGAGGGTCCAGAACACAATGACGTGGTGTGTCAAGGGGCTAAGCGTGTCAGTCAGGATGTCAAAGTCAGTGTGGATGTTAATGTGGGTGTCAAGAGTATGGATATCATTGGAATAGATGTCAGTGTGGGTGTCAGGTGATGTGGATATCAGTCTGAGTGTCAGGAGTTGTTGATGTCAATTTGGGTGTCAGGACTTGTTGATGTCAATCTGGGTATCAGGAGGTGTGGCTGTCAGTCTGGTTGTCCAGGGGTGTGGATGTTAGCCTGGGTATCAGGATGTGGATGTCAATCTGGGTGTCAGGAGATGTGGATGTCAATCTGGGTGTCAGGAGATGTGGATGTCAGCCTGAGTGACAGGAGTTGTTGTCAGTCTGGGTGTCAGGAGGTGTGGATGTCATCCAGGTGTCAATCAGGAGGTGTATGGGCGCCAGGTCAGTAAGGCGGGGTTTTTACAGTTCTGGTCCTCTCAATAGAACCTTCAGTATTATGATATGTTGCCGCTTGTAACACAGTGCATTTATTATCATTAAAAATTGTGATATAAAATACAGGAAGAAAGAAAGGAATAAACAGAGAAAAAATGAGAAAACAAAGAAATTACAACGAGCGTTAGAGAGACCAAGCGAGCAAGGTTCACATAAGATAGTAAGTGTATGAATCATTGGACTGTCAAGACCCTTCTGTTCGTCTGGCGTAGTTCACACGCGTATCCTTACTCAGTGAAGGATGCCAGCCGCTGGTGATTGCCTCCTATTAATTAGTTTACATTGTTATGTATATATTCTCGGTAGTGAATAACAACATATATAGTGTACCAAGTATTGTAAAGTGTTATATACCAGTACAATTGTAATACATAAATGTACTTTTACTAACACTATATACTGTTATATTCAGGTATATATGTAATATATATACAGTATATTTCCTCATCAACAATAAACGAGACATAAAGATAAACACGACAGACCCACCACTTATAAAACACCGGCAGCACGAGCAATCACCAGCCCCCGATGTTCTCCTAAATCTAGCAATAACGCCCTTATGTCGGCAACACTAACCTTATCCCACCCTCTGCCTGCAGTGGCGTTCGTATACACTGTGTGAGTCTTGATCACTAATACTTCAGTCACGTATAAAGCGAGTCACCTGGTGTCTAGTGCTGGTATATGTCATTAGTGTATGGAACCTGTATAACTATGAAACATTTGACACATATCTGATACATGACCCTCTCTCGTATGACACCCATCTGATACAAACCTATCTTCGTATGACACCTATTAGACACATAACCATTTCATATGATACATCTGATTCATATCACTCTCATATGACACATATCTGATACATAATCCTCTCTTGTATGACACCCATCTGACACCTTTTCATTGTACCAGAGACACACACACACACACACACACACACACAAAAGTAAACCAAAAAGAGAGAGAGAGAGCTATCAGTACACAGGTATCCGTAGTCAAAGTTACAACAGCATCTAAAATAATTGTAAGGCTATCCACTATTCACACACTGACACGCTGTCTAAATTTCCCAGGTAATATTTAACAGTATAAAATGTAGTGTTGGGAGGGAGATATGATGGCTATCCTGGGCTATTGATCACCTGTCATTCTTGTCAACGTCACCCTGGAGTCTGACGAGCAAGGTGAGGCAGGAATGTTCTGAGGCAGGGGGGGTGTTGTGAGGCAGGGGTGTTGTGAGGCAGGGTGTTGTGAGGCGGAGTGTTGTGAGCAGGAGTGTTGTGAGGCAGGGTGTTGTGTGGCAGGGGTGTTGTGAGGCAGGGGTATTGTGAGGCAGGGTGTTGTGAGGCAGGGTGTTATGAGGCAGGGGTGGTGTGAAGGAGAGGTGTTGTGAAGCAGGGGTATTGTGAGGCAGGGGTGTTTGAGACTGAGGTGTTTTGAGGCAGGGGGTGATGTGAGGCAGGGGGTGATGAGGCGGAAGTGTTGTGAGGCGGAGGTGTTGTGAGCGGAAGTGTTGTGAAGCAGGGGTGTTGTGAGGCAGGGGTGTAGTGAGGCAGGGGTGGAGGCAGGGGTGTTGTGGGGCAGGGGGTATTGTGAGGCAGGAATGTTGTGAGGCAGGGGGTAGTGATGGGGCAGGGTGTTGTGAGACAGGGGGTGGTGAGGCAGGAGTCTTGTAAGGCAGGAGGGTGTTGCAAGCGAGGAGAGTTGCGAGACAGGATATTGTGAAGCAGGGGTGTTGTGCGGGAGTACTATGAAGCAGTAGTGTTGTGAGGCTAGATAGATTCATGGATGATAGAGAGTGGTGTACTCTCGACAGGAGCTGCCACACAGGCCAGCCGGCCTGTGCAGACTCCTTATTTCTTTTCTTATGGTCTTAAGTGTTGTGAGGCAGGAATGTTGTGAGGCAGGAGTGCTGTGGTGGGAGTGTGTGTTGTGAGGCAGGGAGTGGTGTTTGGTAGTAGTGTTGTGAGGCAGGGGTGTTGTGAGGCGAGGTGTTGTGAGCAGGAGTGTTGTGAGGCGCAAGTGTTTGTGGCGGAAGTGTTGTGAGGCAGGGGTGTTGTGAAGCAGGAGTGCTGCGAGGCAGGAGGTGTTGTGAGGCGGAAGTGTTGTGAGGCGGAAGTGTTGTGTGAAGCAGGGGTGTTGTGAAGCAGGAGTGCTGTGAGGCGCAGGTGCTGTGAGGCAGGGTGGTGCAGAGGCGGGAGTGTGTGTTGGGTGGTAGTGTGGTGAGGCAGGATTGCTGTGAGGCGGGAGTGTGTGTTGTGGGGCAGGAGTGGTGTTAGGTAGTAGTGGTGTGAGGCAGGAGTGCTGTGAGGGCGGGAGTGCTGTGAGGCAGGAGTGCTGTGAGGCAGGGAGTGTGTTGTGGGCAGGAGTGTGTGTTGTGAGGCAGGAGGTGGTGTGAGGCAGGAATGTTGTGAGACAGGAGTGTGTTGTGAGGCAGGAGTGGTGTGTGAGGCAGGAGTGTTGTGAGGCAGGGTACTGTGAGGCGGGAGTGTGTGTGTTGTGAGGCAAGAGATCTGTGGGGGCCGGGAGTGCTGTGAGGCAGGGGTGCTGTGGGCAGGGAGTGCTGTGGAGGCAGGGGTGTGTGTGTTGTGAGGCAGAGGGTGGTGAGAGGCAGGAATGTTGTGAGACAGGAGGGTGTGTGTTGTGAGGCAGGAGTGGTGTGGGCAGGAGTTGTGAGGCAGGGGTGTTGTGAGGCAGGAGTGTGTGTTGTGAGGCAGGAGTGTGTGTTGTGAGGCAGGGGTGCTGTGAGGCAAGAGATCTGTGAGGCAGGGGTGTGGAGGCAGAGGTGGGAGGCAGGAGTGCTGTGGAGGCGGGAGTGCTGTGAGGCAGGGTGCTGTGAGGCGGGAGTGCGGAGGCGGGAGTGCTGTGAGGCAGGGAGTGCTGTGAGGGCAGAGGTGCTGTGAGGCGGGAGTGCTGTGAGGCAGGAGTGCTGTGGGGGCAGGAGTGCTGTGAGGCAGGAGTGTTGTGAGTCAGGGTGTGTGTTGTGAGGCAGGAGTGCTGTGAGGCAGGGTGTTGTAGTCAGGAGTGTGTGTTGTGAGGCAAGAGATCTGTGAGGCGGGAGTGCAGGGGGCAGGAGTGCTGTGAGGCAGGAGTGCTGTGAGGCGGGGTGCTGTGAGGCGGAGTGTGTTGTGAGGCAGGGATCTGTGAGGCAGGTGCTGTGGGGCAGGGAGTGCTGTGAGGCGGGAGTGCTGTGGGCAGGGGGGTGCTGTGAGGCGGGGTGCTGGGGCAGGGAGTGCTGTGGGGCAGGGAGTGCTGTGAGGCAGGAGGTGCTGTGGGGGAGTGTGTGAGGCAGGAGTGCTGTGGGGCAGTGCTGTGAGGCAGGAGTGTGTGTTGTGAGGCAGGGGTGTGTGTGGGGGCAGAGGCAGGAGTGCTGTGAGGCAGGAGTGCTGTGAGGCAGGAGTGCTGTGAGGCAGGAGTGCTGTGGGCAGGAGTGTGTGTTGTGAGGCAGGAGATCTGTGAGGCAGGAGTGCTGTGAGGCAGGAGTGTTGTGGAGGCAGGGGTGTGTGTTGTGAGGCAGGAGATCTGTGAGGCAGGAGTGCGTGGGGGCAGGAGTGCTGTGGGCAGGAGTGCTGTGTGAGGCGGGAGTGTGTTGTGAGGCGCAGGAAGTCTGTGAGGGCGCAGGTGCTATGAGGCCAGGGGTGTGTGTTGTGAGGCAGGAGTGTGTGTTGTGAGGCAGGGAGTCTGTGAGGCGGGAGTGCTGTGAGGCAGGGTGTTGTGAGGCAGAGGAGTGTTGTGAGGCAGAGGTGGAGTCAGGAGTGTTGTGAGTCAGGGAGTGTTGTGAGTCAGGAGTGTTGTGGTCAGGAGTGTTAGTCAGGAGTTGCAGCAGGGTGTTGTGAGGCAGGAGTGCTATAAGGCAGGAGTGTTGTGAGTCGGGAGAGATGCGAGTCAGGAGTGTTGCGAGTCAGGAGTGTTGTGAGTCGGGAGAGATGCGAGTCAGGAGTGTTGCGAGTCAGGAGTGTTGCGAGGCAGGGTGTGTTGAGGAAACATTATTATGGTGAGGCAACGGTCGTATGTCTGATAAAGCAATACGTGTTTTGTTAAGCAACAGGAGTGTGGTTGGAAAGACGCCAACCTGACATAATTGTTTTTCAAGAATTAATTGGTGTAACTAGTAATGCGTTTAATATGACAGGAAAAATATTGATCACGGGAAATTAGTTATGTTTTTTGTCTTTATATCCCATTAGAGATTGGTGGCGGCGATTGTTAAGGGGTCATGATAGTATTGATGGTAATAATGGTGTTGGTGGTGCTGAAATACTCCTACACTCACATTCACAACCACAATAGTTGAGGACCTCATGTTGACCTAAAACTGGAGGTTAGGGAACACTTCTATATCATCGTTCACAGCCACAACAGTTCAGTATATACACCTGATCGTTCACAACCACAACAGTTCATACACCTGATCGTTCCTAACCACAACAGTTCATACACCTGATCGTTCACAACCACAACAGTTCATACACCTGATCGTTCATAACCACAACAGTTCATACACCTGATCGTTCACAACCACAACAGTTTCCTTGATCGTTCACAACCACAACAGTTCATACACCTGATCGTTCAAAACCACAACAGTTCATACACCTGATCGTTCACAACCACAACAGTTCATACACCTGATCGTTCCACCACAACAGTTCATACACCTGATCGTTCACAACCACAACAGTTCATACACCTGATCGTTCACAGCCACAACAGTTCAGTATATACACCTGATCGTTCACAACCACAACAGTTCATACACCTGATCGTTCACAACCACAACAGTTCATACACCTGATCGTTCACAGCCACAACAGTTCAGTATATACACCTGATCGTTCACAACCACAACAGTTCAGTATACACCTGATCGTTCACAACCACAACAGTTCATACACCTGATCGTTCACAACCACAACAGTTCATACACCTGATCGTTCCTAACCACAACAGTGCAGTATATCTTAAAGCACAACTGTTAACGTTAGGAAATGTATTTTAATCTGGACCAAATATCCAGAGAAGAAAGATGTGTGTTTCTCAGTGACTTATTAATGGCTGTGTTTGTTGACCTTACGAGTATAACTTACGGTGAATAATGGGTGACTCAGCGGTGAATAACAGCTGACTCGGCGGTGAATAACAGGTGACTCGGCGGTGAATAACAGGTGACTCAACGGTGAATAACAGGTGACTCAACGGTGAATAACAGGTGACTCAACGGTGAATAACAGCTGACTCGACGGTGAATAACAGCTGACTCGGCGGTGAATAACAGGTGACTCAACGGTGAATAACAGGTGACTCGGCGATGAATAACAGGTACTCGGCGGTGAATAACAGCTGACTCAGCGGTGAATAACAGGTGACTCGGCGATGAATAACAGGTGACTCGGCGGTGAATAACAGGTGACTCGGCGGTGAATAATGGGTGACTCAGCGGTGAATAACAGGTGACTCGGCGGTGAATAACAGCTGACTCGGCGGTGAATAACAGGTGACTCGCGGTGAATAACAGCTGACTCGGCGGTGAATAACAGCTGACTCGGCGGTGAATAACAGCTGACTCGGTGGTGAATAACAGCTGACTCGGCGGTGAATAACAGCTGACTCGGCGGTGAATAACAGGTGACTCGGCGGTGAATAACAGGTGACTCGGCGGTGAATAACAGGTGACTCGGCGGTGAATAACAGGTGACTCGGCGGTGAATAACAGGTGACTCGGCGGTGAATAACAGGTGACTCGGCGGTGAATAACAGGTGACTCGGCGGTGAATAACAGGTGACTCGGCGGTGAATAACAGGTGACTCGGCGGTGAATAACAGGTGACTCGGCGGTGAATAACAGGTGACTCGGCGGTGAATAACAGGTGACTCGGCGGTGAATAACAGGTGACTCGGCGGTGAATAACAGATGACTCGGCAGTGAATAACAGCTGACTCGGCGGTGAATAACAGCTGACTCGGCGGTGAATAACAGGTGATTCGGCAGTGAATAACAGGTGACTCGGCGGTGAATAACAGCGACTCGGCGGTGAATAACAGCTGACTCGGCGGTGAATAACAGCTGACTCGGCGGTGAATAACAGCTGACTCGGCGGTGAATAACAGCTGACTCGGCGGTGAATGCGTGACTCGGCGGTGAATAACAGCTGACTCGGCGGTGAATAACAGATGACTCGGCGGTGAATAACAGCTGACTCGGCGGTGAATAACAGCTGACTCGGCGGTGAATAACAGCTGACTCGGCGGTGAATAACAGGTGACTCGGCGGTGAATAACAGCTGACTCGGTGAATGATAGGTAACTCGGTGAATAACAGCTGACTCGACAGTGAATAACAGCTGACTCGGTGATGAATAACAGCTGACTCGGCGGTGAATAGCAGCTGACTCAGCGGTGAATAACAGCTGACTCGGTGAATAATAGGTAACTCGGTGACTAACAGCTGACTCGGCGGTGAATAACAGCTGACTCAGCGGTGCATAGCAGCTGACTCGGCGATGAATAACAGCTGACTCGAAGATGAATAACATCTGACTCGGTGAATAACAGCTAACACGATGAATAACCGCTGACTTGGAAGTGAATAACAGCTGACTCGGCGGATATATAACAGATCGGTGAATAACAGCTGACTCGGTGGTGAATAACATCTGACTCGGTGAGTAACAATTGACTCGGAGGTAAATCACAGCTGACTCATCAATGACCACTCAGAGTAACACAAGTTCATGTTATTAATCATTAACTGCGTAAGAACACACTGGCTCTCACTTAAGATACGACACAAAGTTCGCGGCCAACACGGTATCACACATGTTCTGAGACTCGACTGTAACCATTATTAAATCTGGTCTCTCATCTCAAGAAACAAAAAACTTATTATATAAGGTTAGCCTTTTGTCAAGACTCGGGTTAGGCACCGTGATCATCAAGGTTGTTTATACTAACACAAACACGTAACCTTCCACGTTATTAATGACCGTCTTTAAATATATACTGTACCTGAAGAAACCCTTAACACGTCGCGTGTGTGCTGGAGTGTGATGACCCTCTGGTGTTGTAGATGTGAGCTGCTATGATCGTTTACCGTGGGTTCAAATTGGTAAGCTCACATGAGGCTGCGGGCGCAAACTCTGATTTACTCGTAAAAACATTCAGTGTAGATAGTAGTGTTATAAGCATGGAGGTGTTATGGTTGTAGGGGTGTTGTAGATGTGAGTCGCAGGTATTTTAGTCTGAGGTGAATGTTGCAGGTGTCGGAGTATGACATAAGTGATGCAGGTGTGTGACTGTCCGCAGGTGTTGGGGGTATGTGGTGAGTGATGCAGGTGTGGGGAATGTGTACAGGTATGGGATTATAAGGTAAACACAACAGCCCAAAGACTCCACCCAGTCGTCTTCACAACTATGGCCGCAAGTTTCACGTTTCTCACATTCCTTACAAGTGACGTCCACATTTCCTACCAATTTCTGGTCCCTAGACGTGTATTAATAATAAAAAAGTGTCTAAGTAATTATCATATGTTATTACAACGTGATGGTGGCCGGGTCATGGCTGTTGACTAGAACACAAGAGGGATAAAATAAATTGTTTTAACGTGCCGAGGAACTTGTCTGTGTTAGGGTTTACAACATCTCGTAAAATCTTATCATTTGGTTCTAACTGAAGCAGAAAATTGCCAGATTGTAGAGTGCGGCACAGCGATCACAGGTAATGCTGTTCGTCTATGTTACAGCAGCTGTGTTATTGTCATGTTCCTTTTTATTACAGCAGTTGTTTTTATTATGCTCTTGATTTAAATAAGTTGTTTTAGTGCTGTTGTTTACATCAAACGTTTTGTTGATGCTGTTAATGAAAACAACATATATTGGTAAAACAGTTTGTTTATATCTTCCCCACCACACCTTCCCTCTACTACCACCCTCCCTCTACTACCACACCCTCCCTCTACTACCACACCCTCCCTCTACTACCACAACCCTCCCTCTACCACACCTCCCTCTACTACCACCCTCCCTCTACTACCACCCTCCCTCTACTACCACCCTCCCTCTACTACTACACCCTCCCTCTACTACCACAACCATCCCTCTACTACCACACCCTCCCTCTTACCACACCCTCCCTCTACTACCACAACCCTCCCCTCCTACTACCACACACCCTTCCTCTACTACCACACCACCTCCTCTACCACACACCCCTCCCTCTACTACCACAACCCTCCCTCTCTACCACACCCCTCCCCTCTACTACAACCCTCCCTCTACTACCACAACCCCTCTACTACCACACCATCCCCTCTACCCACACCCTCCCCTCTACTACCACAACCCTCCCTCTACCACACCTCCCTCTACCCACACCCCTCCTCTACTACCCCCACCATAACCCTCCCTCTACTACAACCCTCCCTCTACTACCACAACCCTCCCTCTACTACCACAACCCTCCCTCTACTACCACAACCCTCCCTCTACACACACTTCCCCTCCCCTCTACAACTCATCTCCTACTACAACCATCCCTCTACTACCACAACCATCTCCCTCTACTACCCACAACCATCCTCTCACTACCACAACCCTCCCTCTACTACCACAACCATCCCTCTACTACCACAACCTCTCTACTACCCCTCCCTCTACTACCACACCTCCCTCTACTACCACAACCCTCTCTACACCCCACACCCTCCTCTACTACCACAACCCTCCCTCTACTACCACACAACCTCCCTCTACTACCACAACCCTCCCCTCTACTACCACAACCCCTCCCTCTACTACCACACCCTCCCTCTACTACCACCCCTCCCTCTACCCCACCCTCCCCTCTACTACCACAACCCTCCCTCTACTACCACAACCCTCCCTCTACTACCACAACCATCCCTCCTACTACACAACCCTCCCTCTACTACCACAACCTCCTCCTACCACACCCTCCCTCTCCCCACCCAACCCTCCCTCTACCACCACAACCCTCCCTCTACTACCACAACCATCCTCTCTACCCACAACCCTCCCTCTACTACCACAACCCTCACCTCTCTACCACAACCCTTCCTCTACTACCTAACCCTTCCTCTACTACCACAACCCTCCTCTACCACAACCCTCCTCTACTACCACACACCCTTCCTCTACTACCACAACCCTCCCTCTACTACCACAACCCTTCCTCTACCCACACCCTCCCTCTACTACAACCCTCCCTCTACTACCACAACCCTCCCTCTACCACACCCTCCCTCTACTACCACAACCCTTCCTCTACTACCCACAACCCTCCCTCTACTACCACAACCCTTCCCTCTACCACAACCCTCCCTCTACTACCCACACCCTCCCTCTACCACAACCCTCCCTCTACTACCACAACCCTCCTCTACCCACACCTCCCTCTACTACCACAACCTTCCTCTACTACCACACCCCTCCCCTCTACTACCCACACCCTCCCTCTCTACACAACCATCCCTCTACTACCCACCCCTCCCTCTACTACCACAACCCTCCCTCTTACTACCACAACCCTTCCTCTACTACCACAACCCTCTTCCCTACCACACCCTCTCTCTACCACACCCCTCCCTCTACTACCACAACCCTCCCTCTACTACCACAACCATCCCTCCCTCTACTACCACACCTCCCTCTACTACCACAACCATCCCTCTACTACCACACCTCCTCTACTACCCACCCTCCCTCTACTACACCCTCCTACCCACAACCTTCCTCTACTACCCCCCCCTCCCTCTACTCCCCCCTACCACCCCCTCCTCTACTACCCAACCTTCCCTCCTACCACACCCTCCTCTACTACCACCTCCCTCTACTACACACCCTGCTGTCGACAAAACATAGTGAGAATTGCCGCTCTCAGTATATTCCTGTCCCCGACCTCCTTCCCTCTCCCTGCCTCCCCTCTCTCCCGATCTCCTCCCTCTCCCCCCTCCCCTCTCCCCGATCTCCTCCCCTCTCCCCGATCTCCTCCCCTCTCCCGATCTCCTCCCATCTTTCCCAGACCTCCTCCCTTTTCCCGATCTCCTCCCTTCTCCCGATCTCCACCCCTCTCCCTGACCTCCTCCCTTCTCACCTCCTTCCTCCCGGCCTCCTCTCTCTCCGGCCTCTTCCCCTCTCCCCGATCTCTCCCCTCCCCGATCTCCTCCGTCTCCCAGTCTCCTCCCGTCTCCCGATCTCCTCCATCTCCCAGACCTCCTCCCCGATCTCCTCCCGTCTCCCGATCTCCTCCATCTCCCGACCTCCTCCTCTCCCCCGATCGTCTTTCCTCTCCACCCCTTTTCCCTCCTCCACCCTTCTCCTTTCTACCCTCTCCACTCTTCCCATGCATTACTTGTCTCTATCTTACCGTCTCTATCTTACGTCTCCTCTCTCCCCTCCTCATTCTTTCCCTTCTCCTTTACCTCCTTCTCTCCTCCTCCTCCTCTTTCCCCTCCTCCTCTACCTCTTTCCCCCCTCCTCCTCTACCTCCCCTTCTCCCTCCTCCTCTCCCTCCTCATCCTCCTCCTCTCTCACTTCTTCCACCCCATTCCCCCTCTTCCTCATAACCACCAGTCACCCCCCCAGGTCCATATCAGAGAAGCAGCTTCCATAATTCGTCAATAATTCCCATAGAGGCGTGACCCTTAATATTGAGGACTTGATTATGTAGAATGCATTGATGGTCGTGTTGAGTGTGTGTGTGTGTGTGTGTGTGTGTGTGTGTGTGTGTTGGTGTATGTGTGTGTTGGTGTATGTTTGTGTAATAATAATAATAATAATAATAATAATTAACGGTTTATTGAAAAAGTTCTGCAGCCCGAAGGCTGAAAATATACATTGGATATGAATGACTTATTACATACATTGGTGGTTTAACAAAAGCCTTCATTAGAGAAAGGTAAAGGAACATACAGTGAACATACAGATTAATGTAGGATTGATGTAGGATGTGTGTGTTGGTGTGTGTGTGTGTTGGTGTATGTGTGTGTTGGTGTATGTGTGTGTGTGTGTGTTGGTGTGTGTATGTGTGTGTTGGTGTATGTGTGTGTGTGTGTGTGTTGGTGTGTGTGTGTGTGTGTGTGTTGGTGTATGTATGTGTGTGTGTGTGTGTTGGTGTGTGTGTGTGTGTGTGAGTGTATGTGTGTGTGTGTGTTGGTGTATGTGTGTGTGTGTGTGTATGTGTGTATGTGTGTGCATGATACCTCCTGTGTGTGTGTGTGTGTGTGTGTGTGTGTGTTGGTCTATGTGTGTGTGTGTGTGTGTTGGTGTGTGTGTGTGTGTTTGGTATGTGTGTGTGTGTGTGTGTTGGTGTATGTGTGTGTGTGTGTGTGTTGGTGTATGTGTGTGTGTTGGTGTATGTGTGTGTGTTGGTGTATAATAATAATAATTAACGGTTTATTAAGATAATATGGCAGCCCGAAGGCTGAAAATATACAATGAACAGAGGTGACAGGTTACATATGGTGGAAGCGGGGAGTAGGTCACTTGATTGACAGAAGCTTTCAATACAAAAATATAATAAACAAAGAATCAACATATAGATTAACTATAGATCTGGTAATGTTTGAGCTGGACTTGTAAACATTCCTGTGACCTGATGTTGGCACCCACTGTCTGGATGGCCGTTACGTCATACTTGGGTGCTAAGCCACTATAGAAAACTCAGATCAAACAACAATGACCCTAAATGGATAAATAATTATTTAAAGAATATTATTGGACAATGGAAGGCTATAGGTAGGAGAATGAATCGTGGTGAAGTCTACCTCCGAGATTATTATAAGGTATTGGCCGGTCGGGTTAAGACCGAGATAAGAAAAGCAAAGAGGAATAATGAACTAAAGATAGCAAGGGAAGCGAAGGCAAACCCCAAGGGATTCTATCAAGTGTATCAAACTAAAACACGATAAAAGATCGGACCATTACAGTCAGATACCGGCGAGCTAACTGACAACGACAGAGAAATGAATAATAATCTGAATAAATATTTTTCAACAGTTTTCACCACCGAAAATTTCAACATGATACCCGAGGCACCGACTCTATACAGAGATAGCGAAGAAAATAAATTAAGAGGCGATAGTAGTAACTAGTGACGATGTTAGTAAGCAAATGGACAAACTAAAGCCTAATAAGTCACCAGGTCCCGATGAGATATTTGCCAGAGTATTAAAGGAATGTAAGGAAGAGCTTAGTATGCCTTTGGCAAAGTTGTTTAACATGTCCTTAAAAACGGGTGTAATATCAGAATCCTGGAGGATAGCGAATGTAATACTGATTTTCAAGAAGGGAGATAGATCACTATCCTCTAATTACCGACCAATCAGTCCAACATCAATTGTAGGCAAATTACTGGAAGCAATCATTTCAAACTCTATTCGAAATCACCTGGAGAAGCACAAGTTGATCAATGATTCCCAACATGGCTTCCACAAGCGGGCGTTCATGTCTAACTAATCTATTATCAATCTTTTCATCTGTTTTCGAATCAGTAGACGAGGGGCACAATTATGATGTGGTATATTTCGACTTTAGCAAAGCCTTCGACAGAGTCCCCCACGAAAGACTAAGAAGAAAAGTGGAGGCTCATGGCATTAAAGGAGATATTCTAAAATGGATTAGGGCGTGGTTACAGGACAGGAAACAGCCAGTGAGCATTTACGTTACTAAATCCCATTGGAGCAACGTCACTGGTGAAGCTCCCCAAGGCTCAGTACTCGGACCATTATTATATACATAAATGACATAGATTTCGGCGTAGACAGCAACATAAGTAAATTTGCTGATGACACTAAAGTAGGGCGTGTAATTAAATCTGACGATGACTCCGCAAAACTACAGGAAGATCTAAACAAATTTTTCGAATGGTCTCAAAAATGGCAGATGAGATTCAATGTGGACAAATGTAAAGTACTCAGTATAGGAGATGTAAACAGGGAAACCAGATACCAGATGAACAACGATGTTATTGAGAAATTCGACTGCGAGAAAGATTTAGGAGTAATGATAAGTAGGAATCTTAAGCCAAGTAAATAATGTGTATTTGCTCGAAACAAGGCTAATAGGGTACTTGGGGTTCATACAAAGGAGTGCTAGTTACAAGACTAGCGAGGTCATCTTAAAACTATATCTTGTGCTTGTGAGACCCCACTTGGATTATGCAGTTCAATTCTGGTCACTGTATTACAGAATGGATATAGAATCCTTGGAAAGAATTCAGAGGAGAATGACAAGACTAATCCCGGGTATTAGGAACCTTGAGTACAGAGACAGGTTAAAGCTTCTTAATTTGCACTCCCTTGAGAGACGTAAAGTGAGAGGCGATATGATGGAGGTGTATAAATGGAAGTCAGGGCTGAACAAAGGAGACATTACCAAGGTACTCAAACTATCCAACCAGGAGCGAACTCGTAACAATGGTTTTAAATTAGACAAATTTAGATTTAGGCGCGAAATAGGTAAACATTGGTTTGGAAATAGAGTAGTGGATGAGTGGAACAAGTTACCAAATATCATCATTAACTCGATTACGCTGGATAGCTTCAAACATACTTTGGATGGATGTATGGGCAATAGGGGTTGGGTGTAAATGGGACTGCCCATTATGGGCCTATAGGCCCACTGCAGTTTCCTCCATTCTTATGTTCGTATGTTCCTCACTGCAGATGCACCACGTGGTCGGGGTAGGTCCTCCAGCTCAAACAGGGTGTTGGAGAAGGTTCCCCAGGTTCCTCACCTCGGTGGAGTAGAGATTATATATGTGTGTGTGTGTGTGTGTGTGTGTGTGTGTGTGTGTGTGTGTGTGTGTGTATTGGTGTATGTTTGTATTGGTGTACGATTTTTTTTGTGTGTGTATTGGTGTTCGAGTGTGTGTGTGTGTTGTTGTTGTATGTACTTAAGGTTTTCGTTATCAACTCTTCTGCCTATAATATGAGGCAGTGTTTGGTCAGAGCAAAACTTAATTATACCAGATAAGAAACTGTCTGTCAAGTGGAACCACACACACACACACACACCATCTTTAATGAGGAAGCAGAAATATAGACAATTGAAGAGAACGGAGAGGTTCAAGACTTCAGGGTGAGTGAGAGACAGAGAATCAAGGTGAGACAGAAAGGAGATATTTGACATACATACACACAACACACAACTCTAAGTTAACACATATACTGTACACTCTAACTTAGGCATATATACAGTATAGACGCAGATAAATGGGCAGTTTTATATGAAAATTAATTGATCTATCCTAACCTAATCGAACTAATCTACCTAACTTCCCAAAACTAACTACCCAAAACTAATCTCCAAAACTAACCTACAGCTAAGCTAACCTATTAAACTCAAAATACAGACAGAAGGAGACATGGTTTATAGAGCAATATCAGTCCAGTTTCCAAGTCCCATCACAACCTCCTTCATCCCAACCCTTTCCACAGATCTTCTCACATACCACACCTGGGGAATAGCTTGTTTTGCCTATCAATATATTACCTATCAGTCAACCAATCAGTAAAGCAACCAGGCATATAGTCAGCCAGTCTCTCAAGTAGTCAGGCAGTCAGTTAGCCAGTCTATCAAGCAGGCAGTCAGTCAGCAGGACCCATGGCAGGCAGTGGTAATTGGTCGTGTGGAAGACCTTGATAGTAGCTCAATTCTCCTGGTCCCGGCTAGCCACCCACCCGTGCTATTGTTCTTAATAAATTCAATAAGGTGAGACAATAGAGGCACAATAACACCTAGAGTGGTACACTGCCGCCCTCACTACAACAATACACGCCATAATACACTTGTCAAAGCCGCCGCGTGTATTGGAATCCAAAATGTATTCAATTGTGAGTCGTTCACTGTATTCTATAGCGCTGATTTGAATGTGAATCGTGTGGTGACGCCCGACACCAACCAACGCTACTGCAGGGATCTTTATGTTGATTTAGGAAAGTTGTCCGTGGCTGTTGGTGTCCATACTGCTGCTGTGTACGTGATTGTTGTTAGTCATGATGCTGCTGTGTACGTGACTGTCTCCCCCTCACAGTCACTCCCATTAAGTTTCTCGGCCTCAAATAACGTTTTCCCCTCTCTCTCTCTCTCTCTCTCTCTCTCCTCTCTCTCTCTCTCTCTCCCCAATCTCAGTTCTCCCTAATTATCCATTATCCTCTAAATTAAGAGGGCAGGGCATGTGGTGCATGTGTGTTTTTATGAAGTATTTATTTTACGAGACCCCCACGCAGATGACCGCGCTGGTTAAAGACCTTATTAGTGATGTGCTTGCCTGTGTGGGTGTTGTTGTGGATGTAGTGTGGGTGTTGTTGTGGGTGTGGTGTGGGAATTGTTGTGGATGTAGTGTTGTTGTGGGTGTGGTGTGGGTGTTGTGGATGTGGTGTTGGTGTGTTGTGGGTGTGGTGTGGGGCTGTTGTGGATGTGGTGTTGTTGTTGTTGTGGGTGTGGTGTGGGTGTGTGTGGGGTGTTGTTGTGGGTGTGGTGTGGGTATTGTTGTGGACTGGTGTGGGTGTTGTTGTTAGTTGTGGTGTGGAGTGTTGTTTATTGGATGTGGTGTGGTGTTGTGGGTTAATGGTGTGGGTGTTGTGGATGTGGTGTGGGTGTTGTTGTGGGTGTGGTGTGTGCCCTTGTTGTGTGGATGTAGTGTTGGTGTTGTTGTGGGTGTGGTGTGGGTGTTGTTGTGGATGTAGTGTGGGTGTTGTTGTGGGTGTGGTGTGGGAATTGTTGTGGATGTAGTGTTGTTGTGGGTGTGGTGTGGGTGTTGTTGTGGATGTAGTGTGGGTATTGTTGTGGGCGTAATGTGGGTGTCATTGTGGGTGTAGTGTGGGTGTTTTTGGGTGTAGTGGGAGTAGTGTGGGTGTAGTGTGGGTGTTGTGGGTGCAGTATGGGTGTTGTTGTCGGGGTAGTGTGGCTGTAGTGTGGGTGTTGTTGTGGGAGTAGTCTGGGTATTGTTGTAAATATAGTTGTGGATGTGGATATAGTGTGGATGTTGTTGTGAGTATACTTTGTGTAGCATGGATGTTTGTAGTGGGTATAGGTGTAGTAGGGGTGTTGGTGTTAGGTGTAGGGCGGGTATTGATGTAATGAGAGTGTGGGTGTGAACAAGCGTGGGAGAAAGAGTAATTGAAGGAGAAAGAGTGAGAATAGGCGCCTCTATGTGCGTGTGAGGACGGAAGAAGGCAGGTGAGATGTGTGTTTTGTTTTGAAGTTGGTTGTGGTTGTGCGTGTTGGGGAGCCGGAGCTGCAGTGTGTATGAGACAAAGAGAAAGATATATATATATAGAGAGAGAGAAACAGATCCAAAAAGAGGGAAGGGAAGGGGAGGGAAGAGAAGAGAAGAGAGAGAGAGAAATAGATCCAAAAAGAGGTAAGGGAAGAGAAGAGAGAGAAATCGATCCAAAAGTGGAAGGGAAAGATACAGAAAGGAGATGGAAAAATAGAGAGGGAGAGAAAGAGGAGAGTCAGGTACTTGTAGTCTTTGAAGATTCTGTTTCCCAAACTTTGTGGGTCGTTCAAGTTATGGCTGTCAAAAGGAACTTAGTTTGAAGTGTTTATGCACTAAAGTCTCTCAAGTGTTTTGACTCTATCAGCAACCCTCAGCATGTTCACACACATACACACACACACACACACCAGCGGAGAGGGAATTGTTATCTTTTGTTTTGTTATGTGAACGACTACTCCAAAGTTGTTGTTGTTTTTCTCTCTGAAAGATCCTAAAATACTAAACACAGGCATCAGGGTTGGGCATAGTTTAGAGAGGAAATATGCATGGAAATTACACCCAAATCTTAACCCACCTCTCGCAGAGATGATGTATGGCTGACTTCTGGGCCATTGTCCTTCCCTCTGCGAAGTTAACCTAGATAGGTCCTAGAAGATCATATCACAGAATATGTACACTATATCTACCTTTTTTTTAGTGTATTTGTAGTTAACGTTGATTCATTTAGTTATACATTTAGTGATGTTCTGTATTAATTTATTGGGTCATTATGTACTTTGTATTTAGTTGGGTTAGTTTAGGTTGTGTACGGTGTCTGAGAATCAGCCCTCAGGAACCCAACCTTCAAATACGAATATATTACAATGTTTTCTCTCAGTCTACAGGAAAGTCGCTTTCACTATACGAATTTTAGCTTTACGCGAGATTTGTCTGTACAGTATTGTGGATGAGAAAGGAAATAACCCACCAGGATTAGGAAGTGACAGCTGAGGTAAGTGATGTGTTAGGTGAGGGAGGGAACAGAGTGAGAGATGAGGGGGAGTGAGAAAGGGAGGGCACCAAGTGAGAAATGAGGGAGAAGTGAGGAAGGAAACAATGTGAGAGATGAGGGGGAGAGTGAGGGAAGGAGAGAACAAAGAAAGACATGAAGGAGGAGTGAAGGGGGGAGGAAAGAAGTGAGAGGTGAGAGATGAGGTAGCAAAGAGAGAAAATATAGTGAGAGATGGGGTAACTAGTGTACAGGGTGAGGGAGGGAATAAACCAAGAGGTGATGATTTTACATAACTTGAAAAATATTAAAATATAAGTCTCTCTCTCTCTCTCTCTCTCTCTCTCTCTCTCTCTCTCTCTCTCTCTCTCTCTCGTGAGGTGTGGCCACAAAAGCTAGAGTGTTCCCAAGAGGTTGGTGGCCATGGCGGCGGGTGGTGAAGTATGGTGGCTGAGACATGAAAAATTACTGCATGTAAATGAACCAACCAGTGAAAGTTTCCAGAGTAGGAATGTGTAACACTCAAGCGCATTATATATAGCGTGTGTGTGTGTGTATGTAATAATAATAATAATAATAAACGGTTTATAAATAGAGTTGCAGCCGATGGCTGAAAATATACAAACTTACATTATGAATTAGACATAATGATATGCGCTCAATACATTTACAGGTCTGTACAGTACATAAATCAGGAGTTGTTTATTATTTTAACAATAGATGGGATGGTGCTATTCTTATAGTGTGTGTGTGTGTGTGTGTGTGTGTGTGTGTGTGTGTGTGTGTGTGTGTGTGTGTGTGTGTGTGTGTGTGTGTGTGTGTGTGTGTGTGTGTGTGTGTGTGTGTGTGTGTGTGTGTGTGTGTGTGTGTAAACTTGGGTTATTGTATGAGAGTGGTTCTGGTAGCCTCGACTGAACATAACTTACCAAGTCAGTGACACTAAAGCAATGGGTTCTAGTAAAGTAATCGTTTGTATATTTCACTAATATAGTAGTGCCACTTCCGAAGTCCTGTGTACTTGAGATTTGAGCAGGCACAGACACAAGGAAAACGTTAAAGTTTCAAGCAACACACAGTTTGTGTTTAGGAACTTGTTGAAACAATAAATCTGGCAAAAGTTTATGTAAAAAGAACTTTTATTTACTTCTACACAACGCTTCCGTGACGCCTGCTGGACCACCCTCCGACCCCTGACGGTGACGATGATCCTTCCCACTTACTGGATAGCACAGCTAGTGCAGCAACCTATAGTTACTGCAGAAGCAACATTGCCCCGAGGCTGCCAGCAGCAGTCTCAGTCTGACTCTGTTCGTGCACAGCTAGTCACACTAGGCTTCTTCTATCCGTTAATAAATGGACTTCAGTGTTACCCGGTGTTTCCCTACCCACTGGAAGTCCATTTTTAACGGATAGGAGAAATACAAGTGACTAGCGTGTGACTTCACGACCCACAGAGTCGACTGAGTCTTTTGCCATATGGCACCTGCATGTCCACATAACACGTGCAGTGTTGCCACGTAATTACATATATAAATGCTACTCAGCACAGTAGCAAATTTACAAGGTTGCTACTCGGCACAGTAGCTTAGATACATAACCTACAGATACTATGTAAATAATATTGATAATGTGTTAAAGGAATATCCTTCCTTCCTTAGGCTTTAGTAATCCCCTTTTTACTATTTATACTGTATATACTTGTGACACTTGCCAGATGCTTCTGGTGTTATTGTACAGGGGTACCCAGTGACAGCGCTGGGATCCCGCTTCCTCTATCAAGGAAAAACTATTGAAATTGAAATTATCAACTTCTTGTATGAAGCAAACTTTGGCCAACTACATGAAGGTGGGTGCTCATTAAGCAATAAATTATCGTCCACAAAACCTCTGCCGTGTTAGTGAAGTGATTGTGTTGATGTATTTATAGACGAGACAGTGAGAGGCGGAGGTAAACATACACTTCTCAATATACATGAGGAGAAGCGGGAGGACTTCACCACAAACTATTGGATAAACTGTCAACATTATCATCCTCGCTGTCACCACCACCCCTGAAATCTTGAGAACGATGCCTTGTGTGCCTGTGTGCATTTGTGTCTGTATAGATCAGTGGTTCTCAAACTTGTTTCCAGTTTTACCCCTATTTAAAGTCTGGCAGGTTCGAATTACCCCAACGTAAAATTTTACTCCTTACTTTTTATACAATAAAGTGTATTATACAAAACACAAGTGTGTAATTCTAGTCTGTCTTATACAAAAATCAATAATAGTGCTACATTTACAATGCTGTTATAGACTTAGTCTCTGTGAGGCGAATACTTCACGAGTCACCAAACGCGGTAAACGTAAGTGTTATAAGTGTTAAATACGAGGTTACCCCACCGTGCCAACAGAAGCATATTGCCCCAGCCAAAATGTAGTTTTTACCCCAGTTGGGGTAATTACCCCGAATTTGAGAACCACTGGTATAGATAATATGGCTGTGTATTTCTGTCTACCCAGCAGTTATTGGGAATCTGGATGTTAATCGATTAGCGAGTCGTATTCCAGGGTAATGGTTAGCCAGTGCAGTTGGCGAGTTGTCCGATCTTCTCGGACTATTCCTTGACATTGGGTCATGCAACTCGTTAATTCAGGGTGTGGTTGTTGTGTTGGCGACAGCTTCTACACCTTAAACAAATTCACGCCTAGGTGGCCCTTGGGCAGGCCATCCTCGTATACGAGGGGCAACCATTATTTATTTATTATCTAAATCCCTTTATTTAATATACCAGTGTTTTTGTTAACCTGTGTACTGTATGTGTTAGTATGACTTTCTTCACTTGTATAATTCTGTATCCTCCACCTGTGTGCCTCACCTATGAGTCTGTCACCTGTGTGTCTGTCTCTCTTACCTGTGTATCCAGGTGATAATTATGAACAAGATAAATGAAAAACTCTTAAAAATTATATTCAAATACACAGTAATGGCTGAGTCATCAAGTTTGCCACAGAGTTAATGAGACTGAAGTTGACAAAAATTTTACATGAATGAACAAGTACGATAATTACCTGAGCACAATTTTAATTAGCTCCGTAAGCTCATTAGGATACCATTACCCTCCGCCACTTTTGTTAAGCATCGCGACTCATTTATGCATAATTTACGTCTCTGGTGAGGAAGAAACTGTGGAACTGTTTCCAGGTGTTGTCTGGTACTGCACAGCTGGACCACAACACTGAACATGCAACACAAGCTCTATATAATACATTACTTATCGCCACATTACAATCTTTAACGTTTCTTTCCACCTTTAACTTCTGATGTAACTAATACTACGGAGAAATTTTGAAAAATTAACTATTATCATTAATACCTAAAATGAATGATGTTATTTATATATGTTCAAACTAAAGCATTTGCCATAATATTTAGCGCATTTGTGCGCCAAACTACTGTGTTGCCACTTGCATATTTTATTTATATTCTTCTTCTATGATTATGATAGAACAATACATACCAGTAGTGCCCATGTGTATACTGTACTTCCGCTCACTTACGTCTTGGCTATAAAAAATCATGAATTACTCCAACATTTACTGTTTCCTCCTAGAAGTTCACCGCCATAATTTAGATCTTTCATTAAAGTCACCTCAGGTAACTGTTTGCTTGGTCAGCGCCGGAGACCGAGATATGACACCCATGTCGCCTCCCTTAAACCCGGGCCATGGCTGTGTGGGAGTAAGTCAAATTTTGGTGAGTCAGCGGCGGTGTTAGACCATGAAGGTGTGTTTCAGGTGTGTAGTTATGGGGAGGTGTAGGACCATGGAGGTGTGTTTCAGGTGTGTAGTTATGGGGAGGTGTAGGACCATGAATGTGTGTTTCAGGTGTGCAGTTATGGGGAGGTGCTGGTTCATGAAGGTGTGTTTCAGGTGTGTAGTTATGGGGAGGTGTTGGACCTTGAAGGTGTGTTTCAGGTGTGTAGATATCACCTACTCCACACTGTTACCACCACACCCTCACCTACTGCAAACTGTTACCACCACACCCTCACCTACTGCAAACTGTTACCACCACACCCTCACATATTCACACACTGTTACCACCACACCCTCACCTACTGCAAACTGTTACCACCACACCCTGCCACCCACCCAAACTCCACCACACCCTACCACTCCACACTGTTACCACCACATCCTCACCTACTCCAAACTGTTACCACCACACCCTCACCTACTCCAAACTGTTACCACCACACCCCTCATCTACTCCACACTGTTACCACCACACCCTCATCCCATCTCCACAGTTACCACACAACCTCACCTACTCCAAACTGTTACCATCACACCCTCACCTACTCCACACCCACCACACCTCACCTACTCCAAACTGTTTCCCACCACCCTCCACCTACTCCTCACACTGTTACCACACCCTCACCTACTCCCACACTATTACCACCACACCTCACCTACTCCACACTGTTACCACCACATCCTCACCTACACCAAACTGGTACCACCACTTCCTCACCTACTTCACACTGTTACCACCACACCCTCACCTACTCCAAACTGTTACCACCACACCTCACCTACTCCAAACTGTTACCACCACACCCTCATCTACTTCCACACTGTTACCACCACACCATCTACTCCACACACTGTTACCACCACACCCTCACCTACTCCAAACTGTTACCACCACATCCTCACCTACTCCAAACTGTTACCACCACACCTCACCTACTCTGGTACCACCCACACCCTCACCTACTCCACACTTACCACCACACCCTCACCTACTCCACACTCACCTACTCCACACTAGTTACCACCACACCCTCACCTACTCAAACTGTTACCACCACACCCTCACCTACTACTCCCCCACACTGGTACCACCTCACACCCTCCACCACAATCTACTCCAAACTGTTACCACCACACCACCCACTCCACACTGGTACCACCACACCTCACCTCTCCAAACTGTTACCACCACACCCCACCTACCCACACTGTTACCACCACACCCTCACCTCTCCACACTGTTAACACCACACCTCACCTACTCCACCACACCTCACTGTTACCACCACACCCTCACCTACTCCACACTGTTACCACCACACCTCACCTGTACCACACCTACTCCACACACTGTTACCACCACACCCTCACCCACTCCACACACTGTTACCACACCTCACCTACTCCACACTGTTACCCCACACCCTCTCCACCTGTTACTGTTGCCACCACACCCCACACCTCACCTACTCCAAACTGTTACCACCACACCTCACCTACTCCAAACTGTTACCACCACACCCCTCACCTACCCACCACACCTACACCTACTTAAACTGTTACCACCCACCCTCACATATTCCACACTGTTACCACCACACCCTCACCCTACTCCACCACACCCTCACCTACTCCAAACTCCACCACACCTCACCTACTCCTACCTATTACCACACCCTCACCCTACTCAAACTGTTACCACCACACCCTCTCCACCCCTCACCTACTCCAAACTACCACACCACATATTCCACACTGTTACCCACCACACCTCACCTCCTAAACTGTTACCCACCACACCACCTACTCCAAACTGTTACCACCACACCCTCACCCTTCAACCACACCACCCACACCCTCACCTACTCTGTTACCACCACACCCTCACCTACTCTAAACTGTTACCACCACACACCTACTCCTAAACTGTTATCCTACCCCCTCACCTATTCCAAAACTGTTGCACACCCTCACCTACTCCTAAACTGTTGCCACCACACCCCTCACCTACTCCAAACTGTTACCACCACACCTCACCTACTCCAAGCACCACCACACCCTCACCTACTGCAAACTGTTACCACCACACCCTCACCTACTCCACACTGTTACCACCACACCCTCACCTACTCCACACTGCTACCACCACACCCTCACCTACTCCACCACATCCTCACCTACTCCACACTGTTACCACCACACCCTCACCTACTCCACACTGGTACCACCACTTCCTCACCTACTCCACACTGTTACCACCACATCCTCACCTACTCCACACTGGTACCACCACTTCCTCACCTACTCCACTCTCGTGAAGCCCACTCTCTCTGTCACCACCAATCATAATTAATTCATATATGCTCTATGAATTCTCTTTTGGTAGCTCTGAGGTGTCATGTAAGAGAAGTTATGCTCCAACGTTATCCCACTAATCACCGGAAAGTTATAAATGATACACTGGTTGTCATTGGTAGTTGTAATTGTCGTGTAACCCACCAATCAGAAAATATTCATGAGGGATGTTTGTGTTCTCATTGGAAATTTGAGTTGTTCTGTATCCACTTTTAGGTCGTGTACTGTTGCCACACGAACCTACCAATGACCGTAAATGTTGATCAAGCTACTTAAGTTGTTATTGGTGGTGTGAAATACATCATGCTGCCACGCTAATGTTCTAGTTAGTGTACAGTATATATGTAAAAGATGATGATGTTAGTAGTATGTGTACGTGTGTGTGTGTGATGTGCGTGCGTGCGTACGTGTGTTATATAATAATAATAATAATAATAATAATTAACGGTTTATTGAAAGAGCATGGCAGGCGGAAGCCTGGAAATATACAGTTACATAAATGGGGAATGGATCTCTTGATTGACAAATATTATACAAGTAACATAAGTGATACAAATATACTATATAATAAATAGGTGGGGAGAAGGTTATAGGGCATTTCAACATATTGACAGTGCAAAAGGGTAAGATTGGCTGCGAGTGAATACACTGGTTGATTACAAATTGTTGATAATTTTTACAATGGTGGGACTGGGCTGTTCTTATAGCGATCAGTTCGTGCTCATATGGGCTAGATGCAGTTGTGGTGTCGAACAGCAATTCGCGGACGAGGGATCTCGTGTGGAAGTAGGAGCCGGTGTCGAGGATGGTGCAGAAGCTTCTAACCAAATTTGCAGATGAGGTCGTGGTGATGATCAGATAGAACCGAGCAGTGTGTTGAGCGCTTCTTTATGTGTGGAGTAAGAAAGGGAGAGAATAATCTTACATGCCCTCTTTTGCACTTTTTCTAGGGGTTTCCGTAGTGTGGCATTTAGGGAGGAAGTTCAGGCAGGTGGAGGCAGAGGCGAGCTTGGGAAGTATGAATGTTGAGTAAACACCGAGGAGCTCGGACACAGGAACTCCGATGGACTTGAGTCGGCAGAGGAGGTGCGTGTGTGTGTGTGTGTGTGTGTGTGTGTGTGTGTGTGTGTGTGTAATAATAATAATAATAATAATAATAATAATAATAATAATAATAATAATAATAATAAACGGTTTATTAATAGCGTTGCAGCCGGTGGCTGAAAATATACAAACTTACTTGTGATTTAGACATAATGATATGCGTTGAATACATTTACAGGACTGTACAGTGTATAAATCAGGAGCTGTTTATTATTTTAACAATAGATGGGATGGTGCTGTTCTCATATCTATCAGTGCGGGCTCTTATGGGCTGAATTTTGTTGTCGTGGCGGACTGGGGGGACTGCCGGTGGCAGTAGGTGGCGATGACGAGGATGGTGCAGTAGTCCACTGCCAAATCCTGCTAGTGCGTTGTGGTGGAGGTCACTGAGGGATGGCATTTCTAGGGTGGAGAGAGCGTTGTTGTAGCCGGAGTAGTCTGCGCCGAGCATGATTCTGCAGGCCCTCTTCTGTACCTTCTCCAGCTGACGTTGTTGGGTAGAGTTGAGAGAGGACGACCAGGCTGGTGACGCATACGTTAATTTGGGGAGAATAAATGCGTTGTGGATAGTCCTCAGCCCTGGCGTGGGTGCCCCAAGTGACCTGAGTCTTCGTAGTATGTAGAGTCGGTACGAGGCTGTGTGTTTTGTGTATCTGTTTTGTGTGTGTATTGTGTGTGTGTGTGTGTGCGTGTTTTGTGTTTGTGTGTGTGTGTGTTTGTGTGTGTGTGTGTGTGTGTGTGTGTGTGTGTGTGTGTCAGGGAGGACGGGGGAGGGTAAAGGGAAGAGCTGTGATGAAGCGTTATAAGTGGTGTGTCCGCTACTCTTGTGATGTCCCCATCCTGTATACCTCTCCTATGACGCCAGTTGGACCGCCACTCACCGGCCCACTGACAGAGACCCAACACCCTTCACCATATTGGCTGTGTATTTTGTAAACAATAATACTGATGATCTCAAATAATATCTTTTCATTCTCTGGCTTGAGGCACCTGTTACATATTTCAGGTGCAGGTATCACCCATGTACAGTCACCCAAAAATCTATCTATACAAAATTGTGTTGAAAAAAAGTGACACAACAGACGAAAGATTTTGACAACCCTTCCGAGACAACAGGTGTTGCAGTGTCCATTCTAAAATTCATCCATCACCCGAAGTAAAGATAGTTTTTTGAGTGACTGTTTAGAGAAAGACAGTACATATACTGTACTTGTTTCACATTGTTACTGAACAGGTAGATAGGTATTACAACAATAAATAACAACAGTGACAACTAAAAATCATTGAGAAAATGCTTTACAAATACAAATGAGAGAAAACGAAAGAATAAATCGTATAACTGGTGATGATTAAGACTTAGAAATAATGAAAAACAAACATAACTATTTTTCTGTTATACTGTATATCGTTGTCCTAGTTATTTGAGTTTAGTGGATATAAAAATCATCTTATGTTTATTTCTCGAGATAAGAGTCAGAACTGAGAAAAAATAGACAAGTTTGTTTTTCTAAGAGTTAATCAAGAGTAAGAAGTTATTACCTCTTACTCAGACCCCTATATAGAGTGAGGCTATTAGGGCATAACACACTCCTGGTTATTGCTTCTCTCGTTAAAGTACTCCCTGCTACTATAAGCTATAAGATTCTTCAACCCTTCTTTTACTGCACTATTCACTAAATACTTTAATCATATTTCACTGTATTGGTAAAAAATACACTCCTTGAGATATTTGTTTTGAGTGTTCCTATGTTCGTCAAGCTGATTCATAACAGACAGTAGGTAGTAGGCAGCTACCAAACAAGGCGGTACTACCGCCTGAGAAGATATTGTAAGCATAATGTGTTGTCTATGGTAGACCCTGCTGCCATATAGCATCACAAGAATTGTGACCAAGTCCCAGGTTGCTAATCTGACTTTCTGCCTCATTTACACAATTGCAGGGTCTCAATTGTTTCTCTTACTTTGACAACACAACATACATATACCATTTCTCACCATAGATTTTATTATTATTATTATTATTATTATTATTATTATTATTATTATTATTATTATTATTATTATTATTATTATTATTATTATTATTGTTATTATTATTATTATTATTATTATTAGTATTAGTATTAGTATTAGTATTAGTAGTAGTAGTAAGTGGTATTACCTTTTCACCCTCAGTCCCTGATGTGGGTCATTGACCTCTGCCCTGGTGGGATAATCCCGTAAAAAAGAAAAAAATAATAGCTATACGTTAAGAAGAACACCCCTACTATAATGAACTCGATTGTGATTGGCTAGGCTAGGTGGACACAGCCAATGATGAAAGATGTGGACACTCGTTGTAAAGAACCAATCACGTTAGTGCCTCGTCGCCCTCACACTAGTATGCACCACTGTACACTAACTGATTGATCCAAGGGAAAAGTAAAAATGAATTTCTCTCACTTTCCAAAAATAAAAACAAAAATCCGAGGAACATTTTTATTGTTATGTCTTTTTTTTTCTTTCTTTTTTGACGATGACAAACAAAAATAGCTTGTTGAATAATACCAGATTTGCAATGGATTCTCAAAAAACTCTTTCATATAATTTTTCCTTCTTAATTAGGACGAGAAAACGCATATATCTACAACATAATTTAATTGCCATCTTTTTATCCACAGTCGTCGTTATTTTTGTATCGTATCAGCAGTTAACTACCTTGATCTCATAAGTCCCCAATTACGGACAAAAATCTTCCGTAATTTTGCTCGTAATTTGTTGTTAATACAAACACGATGAGGGGAGCTGTGTTGGTTCCCTTGAAGGACGAGTGTCTCACGAGTACAGCCAGGAGGCGTAGATGAGTGTGTGTAAATATACTGATGGTCTTGGTCGACTCTTCCTCCCACCTCCCCCGCTCTCTCTCTCTCTCTCCCGGTCTCTGTCTGGTGGTGATGGTAGCCTAGTGGTGGTGGTGAATTTTTTTTTTTTTTTGCCACGTACAGCTTCTAGTTTATTGTGCACCCCATACTCATCCTGTGAACGATAGCGCAAAAAGATTACAGCGTAGAGGTCACAAAGGGTGTGTATAACAGACCCCAGTGGGCAGGATATTATGGCACTGAATATTACAGAGTCTTTCAAATACATTGTTTAGTTCTGTACATTAAGGGTGACTTATTCACAACTGCGTGAGTATGTGATGATAGTGGCGGTGGAGTAGGTGGTGATGGTGATAGTAGTAGTGGTGATGGTGATAGTAGTAGTGGTGGTGACAGTATTGGTGGTGGTAATCGTAGTAGTAGTGGTGATAGCAGTGGTGGTGGTGATCGTGGTGATAGTGGTAATGGTGGTGATAATGATGGTGGTGTTGATAGTTTAGTGGTGGCGGCGGCTGTGTTCAAGAGCCTCCATTAATACCAGCTACCCCCTGACCACATGGGCATACTAACCCACTCTATCTACCCCTAACCCAGTAAGGTAGTTTTCGTAAACCAGGTAAGCAGAACCACCAATAGACTAAGACCTGGATATATAGTTTTTAAAATACTAATTAGGTCTTCTCTCTATTCAAATAAATGTCAACAATAAAAAAAACTTGCAATACGTTCATTCAACACAACTCAAAGCTGCATTGTTGTGTTCTCCGCTGATGTTGACTCGTGCAACACACTACACTGTTGCCAGACCTGCGTGTGGGCCTCAGTGTTCTAGAGGGAATTGGTAAAGTTTCGTGATCACTGAAGTCATTATCAACCTTAAAAGGCTAAAGTTACCATTATTCTACAAGTGAAATATAACTACGGATGGTCAAAGTTTTAATATGATTGTCATCCCAGATGCCGGGGAGTTTAGGGCTGATTGGCTAGTTGTGTGTGAGAGAGAGAGAGTCCGCATGCGAACGTGCGTGCGTGCGTGAGTTTCATGCTCAATATTTCAGCACTTAAAGCAGCACCCACAAAGTGGTGCTGAATACGCCAATCAGCCAACCATCTCCCTGTCAGGTAGGTCCTCCTACATATACCTCCATCGTTAGGTAGGTCCTCCTCCATACACCTCCTTCGTCAGGTAGGTCCGCCTCCATACACCTCCTTCGTCAGGTAGGTCCGCCTCCATACACCTCCTTCGTCAGGTAGGTCCTCCTCCATACACCTCCATCGTTAGGTAGGTCCTCTCCCATACACCTCCGTCGTTAGGTAGGTCCTCCTCCATACACCTCCTTCGTCAAGTAGGTCCTCCTCCATACACCTCCTTCGTCAGGTAGGTCCGCCTCCATACACCTCCTTCGTCAGGTAGGTCCTCCTCCATACACCTCCATCGTCAGGTAGGTCCTCCTCCATACAACTCCATCGTCAGGTAGGTCCTCCTCCATACACCTCCTTCGTCAGGTAGGTCCGCCTCCATACACCTCCTTCGTCAGGTAGGTCCGCCTCCATACACCTCCTTCGTCAGGTAGGTCCTCCTCCATACACCTCCATCGTTAGGTAGGTCCTCTCCCATACACCTCCGTCGTTAGTGTCCTCTCCCGCCTCCGTCGTTAGGTAGGTCCTCCTCCATACACCTCCTTCGTCAAGTAGGTCCTCCCTCCATACACCTCCTTCGTCAGGTAGGTCTTCCTCCATACACCTTCTTCGTCAGGTAGGTCCTCCTCCATACACTTCCTTCGTCAGGTAGGTCCTCCTCCATACAACTCCGTCGTCAGGTAGGTCCTCCTCCATACACCTCTTCGTCAGGTAGGTCCTTCCCATACACCTCCGTCGTTAGGTAGGTCCTCCTCCATACACCTCCTTCGTCAAGTAGGTCCTCCTCCATACACCTCCTTCGTCAGGTAGGTTCTTCCTCCATACACCTTCTTCGTCAGGTGGGTCCTCCTCCATACTTCCTTCGTCAGGTAGGTCCTCCTCCATACAACTCCGTCGTCAGGTAGGTCCTCCTCCATACACCTCCTTCGTCAGGTAGGTCCTCTCCCATACACCTCCGTCGTTAGGGTAGGTCCTCCTCCATACACCTCCTTCGTCAGGTAGGTCCTCCTCCATACAAATCTGTCGTCAGGTGGTCCGTCGTCAGGTAGGTCCTCCTCACATAACTCCGTCGTTAGGTAGGTCCTCCTCCATACACCTCCTTCGTCAGGTAGGTCCTCCTCCATACAACTCCGTCGTCAGGTAGGTCCTCCTCCATACACCTTCTTCGTCAGGTAGGTCCTCCTCCATACACCTCCGTCGTTAGGTAGGTCCTCTCCCATACACCTCCGTCGTTAGGTAGGTCCTCCTCCATACACCTCCTTCGTCAAGTAGGTCCTCCTCCATACACCTCCTTCGTCAGGTAGGTCTTCCTCCATACACCTTCTTCGTCAGGTAGGTCCTCCTCCATACACTTCCTTCGTCAGGTAGGTCCTCCTCCATACACCTCCTTCGTCAGGTAGGTCCTCCCCCACACAAACATTCCTTCACTAGCCCCTCCTCCTCCTCATCATCAGTATAACCACCATATCATCAGTTTGTATAAGTATAGTGATAGTTAAAGGTTTCCCCGTTAGTGATCGACTCATCATAACGATCATCAGGCTGGGTCAGTTCACCTCAGGATGGAAAGTTTTATCTATATGCTCCTACAGTCTTCAGTCCTCCACCTTCCCTGCACATTAGCTGTCTCTTAACTTCCTAATTTCCATCTAATATACAAGGTGTTTAAGGAATGTGTTTCATAATTCTGGAGTGTATTCCTGAATAGTACAGATACAGAACAGAGTGGTACAGATACAGGTTAGAGTGGTACAGATACAGGTCAGGGTGATGCAGATACAGGTCAGGGTGGTACAGATACAGGTCAGAGTGGTACAGATACAGGTCAGAGTGGTACAGATACAGGTCAGAGTGGAACAGATACAGAATAGAGTGGTACAGATACAGGTCAGAGTGGTAAAGATACAGGTCAGAGTGGTACAGACACAGGTCAGAGATATACGGAAGCATAAACATGTTTGAAAGACTTGAAATAATGTCTATATACTGTACGTGTGCACCTCCCAACCATATAACCAAAAACGAAACTATCCACCGTCTTAACAGTCTGTGTCGGGAGCCTCATATGCATGTATGTATTAATATGCATTATTTATGTAAACTATCGTGTAATCATATACAGTTGCATACATGCATTTACGTACATATAACCCGCCCCTGCTCTCATATGTACACTAATATACATATACAAGAGGATATATCTGAATATTCATCCCTTTACACTTATTTATGCATGTACACAAACACACACCAACAAACACAACAGTTCCCCCTTCACACACACACACACACACACATCCCCGCTAACACCGTATTTATTAAAATCTATAGATCACATGAAAGGTAGAGACTCCAGCTTATTTCACCTGAAGATTAACCACCCTAACGTTGCCTGAGGGATAAAATTAAGTCAGGTTAGGTTAGGTTAAATTAAGTTAATTGGGTAAGCTCTAGGGTTATTTAATAGTCAGTTGAAAGAAGCTGGGGTGTTTAATCCTCAAGTGATCGGAAACTTTATTAACCCTATCCAAGCTACTCTCCTCTCTCTTATCCATGCTACTCTCCCCTCTCTTATCCATGCTACTCTCCCCTCTCTTATCCATGCTACTCTCCCCTCTCTTATCCATGCTACTCTCCCCTCTCTTATCCATGCTACTCTCCCCTCTCTTATCCATGCTACTCTCCTCTCTCTTATCCATGCTACTCTCCCCTTTCTTATCCATGCTACTCTCCCCTCTCTTATCCATGCTACTCTCCCCTCTCTTATCCATGCTACTCTCCCTCTCTCTTATCCATGCTACTCTCCCCTCTATCTGCTACTCTCCCTCTATGCTACCTCCCCCTCTTATCCATGCTACTCTCCCTCTTATCCATGCTACTCTCCCTCTCTTATCCATGCTACTCTCCTCTCTTATCCATGCTACTCTCTCTTAACCATGCTACTCTCCTCTCTCTTATCCATGCTACTCTCCTCTCTCTCTTATCCATGCTACTCTCCCTCTCTTATCCATGCTACTCTCCTCTCTCTCTCTTATCCATGCTACCTCCTCCTCTTATCCATGCTCTCTCCCTATCCATGCTACTCTCCCTCTCTTATCCATGCTACTCTCCTCTCTATTATTCATGCTACTCTCCCTCTCTTATCCATGCTACTCTCCTCTTATCCATGCTACTCTCCTCTCTCTTATCCATGCTACTCTCCTCTCTCTTATCCATGCTACTCTCCCCTCTCTTATCCATGCTACTCTCCTCTCTCTTATCCATGCTACTCTCCTCTCTCTTTCCAGCTACCGAATAATTTTACAGAAGACCCCAGATTGACTGAATTTTTATAATATGTAAAGTAAAGGGGAAGGGTGAGTGCCTGACAACCATTCAGAACTTAATTTCGAATCACCCATTTCAAAAGATCGATAATATCTGGAACAGAAATCATCCCTAGTATCATAGCCAATAACAACACTAAGCTTTGTATCCAAAAAATTTTGAAATGCGTCCAAAATGTAAACAAAGGAGCAATATCATGTATTCCTCCCAGAACGCCACCATGTTGTCAATTGCGTGACACCCTGACTTATGGATACCCTGACCCATGGACACCCTGACCCACGGACACCCTGACCCACGGACACCCTGACCCACGGACTCCCTAACATACGTAAACTCTGACACACGTACACCCTGACCCACGAACACCCTGACCCACGGACACCCTAACATACGTAAACTCTGACACCTTGACACACGGACACCCTGACCCACGGACACCCTGGCCCACGGACACCCTGGCCCACGGACACCCTCTATTACCTGTATTATCTGTCACCATCTTGACCCCTGGAGATAACTACAATTACTACAATTGAAGAATCGTGACCTGTTAGTTATAGTACTTGTAACTGCGGTGCCTTCCCGGATATGTTCGCAGGAGAAGTAATTATACAGATTATTCCCATCATTCACCTGCCATGGATACCAAATTACATTATGCCTGAAACAAATGCGTTTATGTTACAGCTATTAGTAAATAAATGTGTTAAAATTGTTTATAATGATTTTTATCTCCAGGTATATTAGATGTTGTTCTCTCTTCATGAATCGATTATATATTGTACAAAAATATAAGAGGATGGAGGAGGAAGTGGATTTAGCACACAAAAAGATTTACCACAGGGAACAGAAGGATTGTGACGAATGATCCATCACACATACAGCAGCTGCCAGGACGAGTTAATGAGACGCTTTATGAAGCCTTGCCTGCGCTCACCTGATCGTATGTTTCATGGTGTGAGCCACCTGAGGCAATCATCTCTCACGTCTCCATCGTTCCTTTGTCGATTATAGTGGTGAGTAGAGTGTTGCTGGGGGAAACCCACAGAGAAATGTGGATATTTCACTAGTAATGTGGATATTTCACTGGTAATGGTGAATCCCTACATAGCATCACTTAACATGCAAGGTCTTTCTGCTTACACGCTCTCAGGTGTGGACACCCAAACTATTGTAAACAACACATGAAAAACAAACACAAAAAGTTATGCTCTAAATAATCCATGACACCTAGTATAGACACACCATGCAACTCTTCCTTCAGTAGGAACTCAGAACACGACATACATGAGTAGACACACGGACACAGAGCTACACACTACGCCACCCCCCATAACCCCCTCCCACCCACCTCTGGAGATAGTGACATTAATGAATAATTCCTTCCCCTAGACAGAGTGGGACACACAATGGTCGGGGAACAAATGCGCTGCACTTTTTAAAATTGGTATTGACTTTCCCGGCCTCTGTAAGAGAGGGTGCAGGGAGCAGGTCTGAAGGGAAGGTTGGGGATGGTCTGGGTATGTCAAAGAGTGTAGAGACTGTTACGGTTCGGGATAGGAAGGATGTGGGACAGTGTGGTGGTGAGGCTGATGGGGTCTGGGATGGGAAGGATGGGGTCGGAGGTATATATGGTTACGCAGCAGATGAGGGTTTCTTATTTTTGGGTGTTTTCAACATCCCGGGATTCTGGGACAAAACCAGTCAGACCTTGTCCCGGGATCCTTTGAGATCCCGGTTTATGTAATAAGGATACTTATGCGCGAAAACTAACGTAACCTGCATATTCTTTATGGGGAAAAATTCACATTGCATAATACTGCATAATATTTATAAATTCATTGTAATAATTGTATAATTAGAAAAAAATATTTCTCATAAAATTGAACACAAAACATTATTATACTTCTTGTACTCCAGGTAAACTCTCTCATAAACTGAGCCACAGAAAGACACTTCTTACTGAAGCAGGAAGTGTATCGTAGCATGAATTAACGTCTGATGATGTGAAAGAGACAATAAATATATATTTACTAATAAAACGATAACTAAGGATTCATAAATATTTGCTTAATCTTGAGCTGTGCAGATATAGCAACAGTTTACTTGAGTCAGTTAATGTTCTCTGTGGAGATGTTGTCGTCCCAAGGGAAAGATTTGATAAAGTGTTCTGGATTGTGAGAAACAGACTCGACAAGTAAGTCTATAACACCGCTGCGGGAGGTGTGAGTGGTGCTGTGGTGATACAGTGCGTGTTATGATGATAGTGTGTGGTGTTGTGGTAATGTAGTGTAGTTAATGATGACTCAGGTGTTGAAGGATTTATAATATAGTAAACTTCCTGAAACTCGTCACTTTTTTTTTCATATTTTCATCCCATAACTTTACGCCACACAGTAAATCGCTTTGTGTATGTGATAATTCCATAAAATGTGCGACATCACGGCTATATTACCAATAACAATATATTTGATTATGAGATTATATGTGACATCACTTTGGTATGATGTATATAATTATGTGTTGTGTTTGATGGTTGTATTATAGAGCAATAAGTGATATGTTGCAGTAAGTATTGTTTACAGGTTATCGATGCCATTCATTGATGAATTACTATTGTTTTAAGGTGATGGAAGAGAATACACTGTAGTCATGAGCTGGTCATAAGCTGCGTTAGTGAAGAGAGTATAGCATTACGGTTTATGGAGTACTGTGAGGAACAGTTCGTTATATGTGTTGGCTAGTGAACATAACGCATTATATATTACATGACCAAATATATTTACATTATATATTGTCAGATTCATTGTGTGTCACTGTCATAGATCACAACAACCATCACACACACATAAACCTCTGTCAACTGCAACGCCTCACAGTTACATGCTAATATGCAAGGTTGTTCATTAGCAAGGCAATTTCACAACAGAACACAGGGGGTCTGGTCGTCAATTGCATACTTGCTTATTCAACAGCTGCGGTGTTGTTGGGGGGAGATCCTTGGGCTTTAACAACACGGATCATTTGGTGTCTTTACATACCCGAGCCGTGGGAGTCTCTGGGGTTCATGCGAGGGTGAAACACCGTCTTGTCCCACTGTCCACTCTCGCATCTATCAAGAACATTATCGGGATCATCCACAGGCCACTAACCTCTTCCTTCCTCTAACTGTGGAGGAAAGAGGAGGGGGAAGAGGAAGTAACAGAGAGAGAAGAGGAGGATGAGGGTGTGAGGGAGAGAAAGAAAAAGCAAAGAAAGTGAAGGAAATATTTTACGTCTGTAGCTCCGATTCTGTGACGTCATCATCATCATCATCATGGCAACGAAGGACGCCGCCGAGATGTGGCTTTTATGCGTGGTAAATTAGGTCAATTATCTCTCATCTCGTCGGCGTCTTTCGTTACCGTGATGATGATGATGACGTCACAGAATAGGAGCTAAGGACTTAAAGTATTTCCTTCACTGTCTTCACTATTTCCTCTCTCCCTTACACACTCAGCCTCCTCTTCTCTCTCTGTCACTTTATCTTGCCCCCCCCCCCCTTCTTCATCTTACATTTCTGTCTCTCTCGCTCCCTCTTCTCCTTCTTCCATCTCTTCCCCGCCTCCTCTTCTTCCCCCTCCCTTTCTTTCCCCTCTTTCTTCCACCGTCACAATTACAGAAGGTAATCTTGAGGAGAGTTGAGCGTCATTCTCCATAATGATGTCTTAGTGTAGTATTGGACGACCTGCCTGGAATAGGTTCCTGAGCAGCGCTGTCTATTGTCGTCCACCAGTCGTGTAATTGAGCTATGAGGCTCGTGTAGGGGAGGGAGGGAGGGAAGGAAGGAGAGAGGGGGTAGGGAAGGAGGGAGGGGGTAGGGAAGGAGAGAGGGGGAGGAAGGAGGGAGGGAAGGAAGGGGGGGGTGGGAAGGTATCCCATGTAGGTCGACTAGAGAAGGTTTGACGGGAGAGACAGACAGACATACAGACAGAGTTAACATGTGTATGAGGATATCATTATTCGACGAAATGTTTGTTTCATCTGTGGAAAATTGCCTTAATTAGGTTGTGATGATAATTAAGGAGAGGCCCAGGTGGTACAGGTGCTTCTTATCCTGGAGCGTCACCCTCCTGCCACACACACACACACACACACACACACACACACACACACACACACACACACACACACACACACACACACACGCACTCACTCACTTCAAAAATTTAATACCACACTCATGTTGTATTCAGAGTAAAGACTAGAGTGAGAGAGACAGTGACGAACAAGAGACATCCCTCTCCCCCTCCCTCATGCCCCTCCGATTCCCCCCTTATCCCCATATCCCTACCCCAGAAAAACCCTCGCTAAGCCTCCCTCAATACGCCCCTCACTTCCCCCCCCTATTCCCCCCCTCCCCCTCCTCTTTTTGAATGACAGGACGTCAAGGTTTTTTATCATTTTTCAGACCAGGTTGGAGCTACAAGTGAGAGGGGGGAGGGGGAGGTAAACTTTGGGTGAGGGGGAAGTGACGGTGAGGGATGGCGAGGTGGTGAGGTGAGGGTGAGGTGTAAAATGTGAGGTGAAGGTGAGCGATGAGAGATGGTGAGGTGAGGGTGAGGAGTAAATTGTGAGGTGAAGGTGAGTGATGAGAGATGGTGAGGTGAGGGTGAGGAGTAAATTGTGAGGTGAAGGTGAGTGATGAGAGATGGTGAGGGTGAATGATATGAAGTGTTGTGTCAGTGACCGTATGGTGTACAGATCGCCAGACGCAGTCAGACACTGTATTGGTACGTAATGGTGGTAAGTTGTGTCTCTCCACGGTGTTGGTGTTGTAATACCTGCACACAATCCTCCGGTAAAGGTGGATGTTATAAACACCCTAAAAGGACGGGAGGCAGCGCTGTATACACTCGTCCACCACCGCCTACCATCGTGTTGGTGTGTAATACATTCATGCAATCCTCTTAGTTGGTTAATTCTCTTAAACCAGAGGAAAATGATCACATCCCTAACTATTATTTCCGCCAGTACAAAACACTTCTCCTCGGAGGCCAACGTTGAATTACACTTTCTATACAATATCCTGAGAAGACTAAAGCCTTAAAATCTTGGAAATCTTGACTGGAAACTGGCCAGGTATCGGTGACAACCAAAGCTGCTGGAGACAGGCAATCAAACTATAGTGATGATATCGTTGGGAAGCGTTGCAGGCTGGAGAGAAAGGGTGTCACAAGCCGACCACCACCACCACCACCATCCTTCCACATCTACCATCCTTCCACATCTACCACCACCCTTCCACAACAACCACCACCCTTCCACAACAACCACCACACTACCACAACCACCACCGTAACCGCCACCATCACCACAATCACCCTTCCACCACTTCACCACCACCACCAACCACCACTACCTTGTGATAACTGGACGAGGCTGGTCGGGCGTCCCGGACGGTGAGTGGAAATGAATATTCACATCCCCTTCAGTGTTTCCCTCGCCCGGCTCCTGATAACTCTCCCAATTTAATCCCTACAAAAGGTAAAACTGAAAGTCCCATTAATTTGGACATGTTAAATCTGAGTGTCTAGTTGTGTGTTGGTCAAACTATTTTTAATGTTCAACTTCCCTGTAGTAACATCACTAAAATATGTCTGAATGGATGTTTCTCTCTCCTCCAAGTCCCCAACACACCTTCTCCACCAAGTCTCCAACACCACCCCCCTCTCCTCCAAGTCTCCAACACCACCTCCCTCACCCGGCAACATCTCCGGTCAGTGTACCAGTTGTCATAATCACGTCAACAACATAACTCTTCAGTGTGTAAACTTGGTCTCTGGCGGCGCGTCTCCACCTCCCGCCAGCTTACCACTTGAGACTCACTGTGTTGTTATTGAAGAGCCTTAGTGTGTAGGACCTCTTCATGACATTATGTCTGACTGGAAGCATGAAGACAGGGGTTTGCCAGTTGACTGTTGGATGGTCTGACTGTGATCACCTGGCAACCTCTCCCTCATCATAATTCTCCTTCCTTCCTTCGCCTTCTCCTTACCCCCCCTCGTCATCCCTCCTCCTCCCTGCCTAACTTTTCCCACCATCTCCTCGGCCCACTTTCGTCAACATCAAGTCGCATCTCCTCCACCCTCCTGTATCTCCTCCACCCTCCACTGTATCTCCTCCACCCTCCACTGTATCTCCTCCACCCTCCTGTATCTCCTCCACCTCCACTGTATCTCCTCCACCCTCCTGTATCTCTTCCACCCTCCACTGTATCTCCTCCACCCTCCCGTATCTCCTCCACCCTCCCACTGTATTTCCTCCACCCTCCACTATCTCCTCCACCCTCCACTGTATCTCTTCACCCTCACTGTATCTCCCACCTTCCACTGTATCTCCTCCACCTCCACTGTATTTCCTCCACCCTCCACTATATCTCCTCCACCCTCCTGTATCTCCTCCACCCTCCACTGTATCTCCTCCACCCTCCCACTGTATCTCCTCCACCCTCCACTGTATCTCCTCCCACCCTCCTGTATCTCTCCTCCACTGTATCTCCTCACCCTATACTGTATCTCTTCCACCCTCCATGTATTTCCTCCACCCTCCACTGTATCTCCTCCTCCACTGTATCTCCTCCACCCTCCCTGTATCTCTTCCACCCTCCACTATATCTCCTCCACCCTCCACTGTATCTCCTCCCACCCTCCCGCTATCTCCTCCACCCTATACTGTATCTCTTCCACCCTCCACTGTATCTCCTCCACCCTCCACTGTATCTCCTCCACCCTCCTGTATCTCTTCCCACCCTCCACTATATCTCCTCCACCCTCCACTGTATCTCCTCCACCCTCCACCGTGTCTCCTCCCTCCTACACCGTGTCTCTCCCCCTCTTCCACAATCCACCGTGTTCCCCCCTACACCTCCTTCACCCTCAAACTATTCCAATTACCAACACACTTTACGGTCTGCCCTGTTCCCTTCTCACAAATTATCTACCCCTTTTCCCCTCACTATTTATCAGCCTCCCTATATCCTCACTACTATTAACCTCTTTTACCCTCACCCACCACCTCCTGTGCCTACCACCACCATCACCTGAAACTTCCCTCACCCACCTCTCCCCACACCCACCTCTCCCCACACCATCCTCTCCCCACACCTACCTCTCCCCTCGCCCACGTTTTCCCTCAGAGTCTTCCCTCACCCACCACTCCCCTCACTCACGACACCCTTAACCTCACGGTCTCTCACACACACCGGAATGTTAAATAAACATCCGGACGTTTACTGCAAAGTTCATGGGATTTATCGCACATCCAAAATGTTTACTGCGTAGCTGAAGTGTTTATTGGACCTTCAGAATGTATACTGTGAAGACCAAAAATGTTTATTTCGCATCTAAAATGTTCATTCTATCAATTCATCGTTCCAGCATCTCATCTTTCCATTTCCATCAATCCATTTTCCATTAATTCATCCTTCCATCAACCCATCCTTCTATTAATTCATCTTCCCATCAATCCATCCTTCCAATTGTCTGTCCATTTGCCCTTGAAAGTTCCCTCAGCCATAGGTCGAGTGATTTTTGTACACCCTCACGCCAGCACTCTACACCCTCACACCAGCACTCTACACCCCTCACACCAGCACTCTACACCGTCACACCAGCACTCTACACCCTCACGCCAGCACTCTACACCCTCACCAGCCTCTACACCCTCACACCAGCACTCTACACCTCTCACACCAGCACTCTACACCGTCCACACCAGCACTCTACACCGTCACCAGCACTCTACACCCTCACACCAGCACTCTACACCCTCACACCAGCACTCCTACACCGTCACACCAGCCTCTACACCCCTCACACCAGCACTCTACACCTCACACCAGCACTCTACACCGTCACACCAGCACTCTACACCTCACACCAGCACTCACCCTCCACACCAGCACTCTACACCCTCACGCCAGCACTCTACACCCCTCCACAGCCTCTACACCCTCACATCAGCACTCTACACCCTCACACCAGCCACTCCTACACCCTCACGCCAGCACTCTACACCCCTCACGCCAGCACTCTACACACCCTCACGCCAGCACTCTACACCCTCACGCCAGCACTCTCTACACCCTCACGCCCAACCTCTACACCCTCACGCCAGCCTCTCCCTCACGCACTCTACACCCTCACACAGCACTCTACACCCTCACACCAGCACTCTACAACCCCTCACCACTCCATTACACCCTCACCATCACTCTCTCTCCCTCACACCAGCACTCTACACCCTCACGCCAGCACTCTACACCCTCACACAGCACTCTACACCCTCACACAGCACTCTACACCCTCACAGCACTCTACTACTACACCCTCACACCAGCACTCTACATTACACCTCACACCAGCACTCTCTCCCTCACACAGCCTCTTTCCCTCAAAGCACCTCACCCCCTCACACAACACTCTACACCCTCACACCAGCACTCTACACCCCTCACACCAGCACTCTACATTACCCTCACACACCATCCTCCTACACCCTCACACCAGCACTCTACACCCTCACACCAGCACTCTAACCTTCACATTATCACTCTACACCCTCACACCAGCACTCTACACCCTCAAACCAGCACTTTCACCCCTCACACCAGCACTCTACACCCCTCACACCAGCACTCTACACCCTCACACCAGCACTCTACACCTCAAACCAGCACTCTACACCCCTCACCAGCACTCTACACCCTCACAGCACTCTACACCCTCCACCAGCACTTTACACCCTCCACCAGCACTCTACACCCTCACACCAGCACTCTACACCCTCCGCCAGCACTCTACACCCTCACGCCAGCACCTCTACACCCTCACGCCAGCACTCTACACCCTCACGCCAGCACTCTACACCTCACACCAGCACTCTACACCCTCACACCAGCCTCTACACCCTCACACCAGCACTCTACATTACACCCTCACCATCCTCTACACCCTCACACCAGCCTCTCACACCCTCACACGCCAGCACTCACCCTCACACCAGCACTCCACACCCTCACACCAGCACTCTACACCCTCACACCAGCACTCTACTGACTACACCCTCCACCAGCACTCACGCATTACACCCTCACACCAGCACTCTACATACACCCTCACACCAGCCTCTACACCCTCACAGCCTCTTTACTCTCAAAGCAGCCTCTACACCCTCACACCAACACTCTACACCCTCACAGCACTCCTACACCCTCACACCAGCCTCTACATACACCCTCCACACCATCACTCTACACCCTCACGCCAGCACTCTACACCCTCACACCAGCCTCCTACACCCTCCCACCAGCACTCTACACCCTCACACCAGCACTTTACACCCCTCAAACCAGCATTCACCCCTCACACCAGCCTCTACACCCCTCACCAGCACTCTACACCCTCACACCAGCACTCTACACCCTCACGCCAGCACTCTACACCCTCACACCAGCACTTTACACCCTCACACCAGCACTCTACACCCTCACACCAGCACTCTACACCCTCACACCAGCACTCTACACCCTCAAACCAGCACTTTACACCCCTCACACCAGCACTCTACACCACCCTTAGCTTATACTGGCTTTTTGAAATTATAGAAAAAAGCTGAAATTTAGTAATCCTGCAGTTGTGTTGTGTGCAGTATCTCAAAAAAATATCTGCCCACACTACGAATATGTGAAACATTTTGAGACCACGGATGATAGATATTGGGACCTGCGCGTTCCTCCCCTGTATAGTATAACATATGTAAAGCAATTTGTATTTATTTCGGTGTAATTAATATAATGTTCGGTTACCAAATGTTGTAGGATCAGTAGGCCACAGAAACCACACATACCAACCCTCCCGAGACATCATGAGTTGCATGTAGCATTTCGGAAGTCATCGGACCCATCCTGGCAGATCTTTTTTGAGATACTGTACATAGTGGATACCAGCAGTCACTCGGACACGGCAGCCCCTCCCTACACTTAAACGTCTTCAAACATACACCAACTCTGGCATTATCCGCTCCTGAAATATATAAAACAGACCATAAAATTTATACTGTGTTGGTGGTGAGGTGGCGAGGCCCACAAGCACCCTGGCCCGCCTCCACCATCTTTAGTTTCTAGGCGAGAATTCTAATACGATTGGCTAAGCGGATCAGGGTTGCCCGGCACGTGCGCCAATTATGTGACGGCCAGCGAGCACGTGACCCGGAAGGCTTTGGAGGGCTGCCAGATTTTTCTTCTCTTTTATGATGGACAGTAACAGCGTTCTTCTCCTTGTAACGTATATATTTTCGTTTTAAGGCGAAGAGTCGTACTTTTTTCTGCGCTCATCCGGAACGCAAGGTTTGTTTGTGTCCTGCTGGTGGAAATATTTTATATTGCCGACAAAAACGAGCACTATTTTAGCCTCTATCGCTCTACCGAAAGATGGTGGAAGACAGATTGTGACGTCATAATGAATCTCAATCAAGTAATCGAGGTACCATCCTCATGTCTTAGATATGGCGAGCAAGGTTCTCCACTCCAAAAGTTTTAAGACTGTTTTTGTCAATTCTCCCAGAAACTGTAACTCTCCGGATACCACAACATTTTATTTCATGCCTCTATCCTCGTCTTCCGCCTTCCCCTAGCCTTCCTATTATTAGTTTTGCTTATTCTCTACCATTATTTCCTCATCCTTAATTTTATTGCTAAGATCTGTTTTCTAATGCTATGAATTTACAACGTTAGTCTCGTTACTCCAGCCAGTCCAAGTGCTTCTTCGTTATCTTTCTATCATTATAACCTATCTTAACATTCTCCTCCAGCATCACATTTCAAGGACCTTTCCTTCTTGCTGGAGGTGTGCAGTATTCAATCCAATAGTCTATATCATAAAGTAGGATTAATTTCCTGTTTAATAAGTCTCTTAAGATTACTTAATGTTGTTTATTATGGCCTTTGAGTACACAAAACCAACGGTCCAAACATGTCTGCCACATGTCTGCTAAAATTGTTCGTGGATGTGAATGATGTTCAGGTATGGAAAACATTACTGTACCACTGATTATGTTCAGCTGTTAGCATCAGGTTATTTCTGTGGTGCCACTGACACAAGTTAGCAGAGTTGGTACCACTGGCATAAATTAGCAGAGTTGTTATCACTGGCACAAGTTAGCAGAGTTGGCATCACTGGCATAAGTTAATGGAGTTGGCACCATTGGCACAGGGCCAACTCTCGGAGGATCAACAAACTGGAGTCTTACTGCTAATCAAGTTTACACGTGTAGGTGACCTCCTGATCCTCTGAATCTTCAGATAAAGTTAGTGTGTTGGTGAATGTTGTGTTGGGTGTTGGTCATCCACCGTCGCCATCACATCCCTCCTGAAACAGAATATAAACAAACAATCATTACTGTGACAAACAACAAAGAGTTTTATTACAAAAACAAAAACACAACAACAACATCGCTGACGCGCCACAAAAATGGTGTGAATGGAAGCGTTCGTCTTCATCAGATAAAACTGGTGTTTGGCGAGGAGCCAGGCGAGGATTTATGCTGCTCCTCCTGGTAGTTGGAATGTAGGAGGCTGGCAGCAGGTCGCACTGGTCGTTCCCTGTTCATCCTGGATTGGATTTATGACGAGGCCGCTCTTTATGGGGCAGCCGGGTTACTGTCCGTGATTTAGTCCCGCTGTGATGACACCTCAACTCCGGGGCATGAGCAGGCAGCCCTGATATGGGAAGACAAAGGAAGACGGGGGCAAGGAGATGATGAAAGGTTAGGTCAGGTTATGTCAGGTCAGGTTAGGTTTGGAAGACAGTAAATGAATAATATTATACAGTACCCTGAAATTGGGAAATAGGGAAGGAATTAGGTGAACTGAATTGTGTTACTGTAGGATGAATCTCCAGCCAGGGTTTGATAGGAAGAGTTGTCTGTAAACCTTCATGACTCTTGTGTTTAGTAGTAATGAGGGATGGTTTTTATGTGTCGGTGAGGTTGTCTAAAGGACCTCCTAGATACTGCCTCCAGCACTAAATGAGAACTGGTATTATTTTTTTTTTTTTTTTTTTTTTTATAAAATTTTATTATTATTATTATTATTATTATTATTATTATTATTCGTGATTCAGGGGGTAGGTCGCCAGGAGGTTTCTAAATGCGTACAGCACACGATGATAGAGTGGGCTGGTAATGCTCTGTCGGAGTTAAGCTGGAATCGTCCGGAGAAAGATGCGAACTCATAAGTATGTTTACTGCCTGGGTCGGCGAAGATATACAAGTCTCCAAGCACTATTATTAGCCTCTCAGTTCACGAGTGTTTCAGGAGCTTTTCTGGGTTTTGGGAGTTGACAGGTCCAAGCTTCCCAGAATGAGGTCATAATGGCAGCTATTCTCGGTTGAGTCTGAGGCAGGGCAGGCCAAGGACTTGATAAACACCTGTATAAAAATGAAGATGACCCAGGGGTTGCCAGACTCACAGTTTACGGCCGTGAATATTATGACTTTAGGGAGACTTTCACTCAACTCAATGAATGTTATAAAGTAAAAATATTACTTTCACTTCCATAAAACATCTCCATAACTACGGGATTTATTTCATGTCACTAGTTACAGCGGTTATGGTTATGGCGATACTGAAAATGACCCAAAGTATCTCAGACTAAACCCAACCTTGTGGCAGAAGTGTTGGTGGACGAGATGCCTCAGTTATCGCTCTTGAGTTCCTCCTCCTCCTGGTTTTTCTTATGGTCGATCAGGCCATCTAAGTCTCTCAGTGTCCATGTAAACTTCTATAATATAACTGACATCCTAACTGATCCATAAAAGTCCTTCATTAGTTTCATAAAGTCATACACGGTCCTGTCATATCACACATAGCTAGTTCATTGAGGTCACATTCACTCACACCCGAGATTTTAATAACAGATAAGACTACTTGAGGTAAACACTCCAAAGATGTCATTTTATTTTACTTCATATTCATTTTAATTTGAGTTGTTGCTTGTTTTGAGATCGACCCCGTTACTAAAGGTCAAAATATGGCACTTCATCTTTCTCTCTGTTATACCTGTTACTGTCTCCCTCGGTATTAATTGGTTCTACGTCGTTTTCTTCGTGGTCCTTCACCGTTCTTTATCGATTTTGGTATTCATCCTTTATCTCTCGTCCTCCCACCCTATCTCTCGTTATCTATCTCGTATTCAATCTTTAAACTGCCACCACCAGGCTTACATCATAGACGCGTATGTCATGGAGATAACATTACAGTACATACAGAAATAGTATACTTATAGCAAGCGTCTAATAGTATGTATTTTAGGAGAGATTAATGGTTGCTCCCTTAGTTAACTCACCTCCTCCCAACACACGTTCACAAAGGGCACAATAAGCACCAGGATATAGTGCGTCTCCTGCAGCCTCATCAAGGTGTTCAAAGGTAGCTTGAGTCTGACGGATTGATATTGTCACCTGCAGCTAAGTGTCTTGACCCCTATAAGACTATTTGACTTTAATAACAACCTCATTTGCCTATGTTGTAGTTCACAACCCTCTTCACGCTTAACATCAAGGAATCTTATAATATTAGTATCCAGTGTCTTAATTAGGTTCGTTTTATAGTGTTCACTCTACTTCTTGGCTTCGATCGTTATGACATTCTCTGCAAACTGATTTTAAGTGAGAAGTGCAAATTCCCTCAACGACTGGACGTTAAGGCGTGTGGTGGTGAGGTGAGAGAGCAGTGTGTGGTGGTGAGTAGATTGGTGTGGTGGGTGAGGTAGGAAGTAGTGTTGGTGGTGAGGGTGAGAGTAGTGTGTGGTGGTGAGGGGTGAGAGTAGTGTGTGGTGGTGAGGTGAGAGCAGTGTGTGGTGGTGAGGGGTGAGAGAGTGTGTGGTGGTGAGGTAAGAGTGTGTGTGGTGGTGAGGAAAGAGCAATGTGTGGTGGTGAGGGGTAGAGTGGTGTGTGGTGGTGGTGTGAAGACAGATTATGTGGTGGTGAGTAAGTAGTGTGGTGGTGAGGGTAAGTAGTGTGGTGGTGAGTGAGAAAGGTGTAGTGGTGAGTGAGAGAAGTGTGTGGTGGTGGTAGAGTAGTGTGTGATGGTGAGGGTAGGCAGTGTGTGGTGGTGAGGGTAGAGCAGTGTGTGGTGGTAGTAGAGTAGTGTGTGATGGTGGTAAACAGTGTGTGGTGGTGAGTGAGAAAGATGTGTGGTGGGTGAGGTAGAGTAGTGTGTGATGGTGGAGAGACAGTGTGTGGTGGTGAGGGTGAGCAGTGTGGTGGTGAGTGAGAACGGTGTGTGGTGGTGGTAGAGCAGTGTGTGGTGGTGAGGGTAGAGCAGTGTAGTGGTGAGTGAGAGTAGTGTGTGGTGGTGAGGGTAGAAGTAGTTGGTGGTGAGGAGTGAGGAAGAGATGTGTGGTGTGGTGGTGAGGTGAGGAAAGAAGTGTGTGGTGGTGAGGTAAGTAGTGTGTGGTGGTGAGGGGTAAGTGAGTGTGGTGGGTGAGGGTAGGAGTAGTGTGTGGGTGGTGGTGAGGGTGAGAAGTGTGTGGTGGTGAGGTAGAGTAGTGTGTGGTGGTGAGGGTAGAGTAGTGTGTGGTGGTGGGTAGAGGTAGTGTGTGGTGGTGAGGTAGAGCAGTGGGTGGTGAGGTAGAGTAGTGTGTGGTGGTGGTGAGGGTAGAGCAGTGTGTGGTGGTGAGGTAGAGTAGTGTGTGGTGGTGAGGTGAGAGTGAGTGTGTGGTGGTGGGGTGGGTAGGGTGTGTGGTGGTGAGAGTGGGGGCAGTGTGTGTGGTGAGGGTGGAGAGCAGTGTGTGGTGGTGAGGGTAGAGCAGTGTGTGGTGGTGGGGTGGAGCAGTGTGTGGTGGTGAGGGTAGAGTAGTGTGTGGTGGTGGGGTGGTAGTGTGTGTGGTGGTGGGGTAGAGTGGTGTGTGTGGTGGTGGGGTGGTGTGTGGTGGTGGGGTAGAGCGTGTGTGGTGGTGGGGTAGAGCAGTGTGTGGTGGTGGGGTGGGGAGTGGTGTGTGTGGTGGTGGGGTGGAGCAGTGTGTGGTGGTGGGGTGGAGCAGTGTGTGGTGGTGAGGAGTGGGAAGTGTGTGGTGGTGAGGGTAGAGCAGTGTGGGGTGGGTGAGAGTGAGAGTAGTGTGTGGTGGTGAGGGGAGTAGTGTGGTGGTGGTGGTGGTGAGGGTGAGAGGGTGTGTGGTGGTGAGGTGGAGTTGTGTGTTGTGGTGGTGAGGGTGAGAGAAGTGTGTGTGGTGGTGGGGTAGAGTAGTGTGTGGTGGTGGTGGGGTGAGATTAGTATGTGGTGGTGAGGTAGAGTAGTGTGTGGTTGTGGGGAAGAGCAGTGTGTGGTGGTGAGGGTGAGAGGGTGTGTGGTGGTTAGGGGTAGAGTAGTGTGTGTGGTGGTGGAGGGTGAGATAGTGTGTGGTGGTGAGGGGTGAGAGTAGTGTGTGGTGGTGAGGGTAGAGTAGTGTGTGGTGGTGGTGGTGAGATTGGTGTGTGGTGGTGAGGGTAGAGTAGTGTGTGGTGGTGTGGGTAGAGCAGTGTGTGGTGGTGGGGTAGAAGTGGTGTGTGGTGGTGGTGAGGGGTAGAGCAGTGTGTGGTGGTGGGGTAGAGTAGTGTATGGTGGTGGTAGGGGTGAGATTAGTGTGTGGTGGTGGGGAGGTGAGGAGTAGTGTGTGGTGGTGGTGAGGGTAGAGTGGTGTGTGGTGGTGGGGTAGAGCAGTGTGTGGTGGTGGGGTGGAGAGTGTGTGTGGTGGTGGGGTGGGGAGGAGAGTGTGTGGTGGTGAGGGTAGAGCAGTGTGTGGTGGTGGGGTAGAGTAGTGTGTGGTTGTGAGGGAAGAGCAATGTGTGGTGGTGAGGGTAGAGCCAGTGTGGTGGTGAGGGTGAGGCAGTGTGTGGTGGTGAGGGTAGAAAAGTGTGTGGTGGTGAGGATGAGAGAAGTGTGTGGTGGTGAGGGTGAGAGCAGTGTGTGGTGGTGAGGGTAGAGCAGTGTGTGGTGGTGAGGGTAGAGTAGTGTGTGGTGGTGGGGATGAAAGAAGTGTGTACATAGTTGCAATATTGATCTCTACCTTGAACTTGTTATGAAACTAAAGTACACCAAATTAGAGTCTTAACAAGCGCGCCCGCACACACACACAGACACGCACACACACACACACGCTCCCTTCCTGCCTTCCTTGTGATAAGCATTAGGGAAAGGGAGTGAGGAGAGCGTGGTGGAAAAGGTCACTACCGAGCAGACGCTCCCCGGATCATTGTTAGTATTTAGGACGACCCACCTTAATGTATTAGTAGGTGGCCGCCCCAGGACAGCAACGTGGTGGGATGAGGTACAGGGATCAGAGAATGAGAGGGAAAGAAATGAATAAGGAAATGATGAATAGTGAAGGCCAAGGATGGAATGGAATATGGAAAATGTAGAAAGAGGAGTGGTTAGAAATGGTATGTCAGGAAACAATGAGACGAGAACAGCATAACAGCCACGTAGTTGCTGTACTGTGGAGGGCGACAACACTACAGCATCGCCTCATTCATCGCCCCACTAACATTAACCTTTATTTGGTTTTTAGTATTCACGAAACTTTATCAAGAACTGTTCTATCACTCGAGGTGTGTTTGAGAAAATGTTAACAGTGATACATCGTTTGTTATCTTTCCTGTGTTAAACTTGATCTTGTTTACTTCTCACAGACAGAAGACGCGCACACACACACAGACTGTTTTTATTATTTTGTTTTTGTCATAGTGATTGAAGACGTAACTACAATTATAATTCCCTCTTTGCATTACCAGGTGGTGAGGGTGAGAGCAGTGTGTGGTGGTGAGGGTGTTGTCTCTCTTACAACACCAACCAGTTACGCTACTTTTAATATTTTATTTTGCTAATGCCAGACGATTTTATTCAGCACAGAGGGGACCTGTATAGAAGGGGTTATTACCGTAAACATCACCTGTACTTACGGTTGGTAGAACTGAAGTACCAGTATTAAATGGTGGTTAATGTGAACTCTGAAAGATTCTGGGGCATAAATTTGAATATTTAAGGCTTGAGGATTCATTAAGTGTCGAGTCAAGATAAATATTAGCAGGTGAAAACAAAGTTCCATTATGTAGAACAATGCAGGTTGTTGATACACGGGGAAAGTTGTGGAATAGAACAAAGAGTTTGATTAATGCCACAGTGAGTCGCGGTATTTCTCCAACATCACCACTAAATCTGAATGTTAACTTGGCAGCGTTTTCCCTCAGTGGACACCAGAGGGACGCCAGCGCCACTGGTCTACCGGAACAGATTATGTAGCTGTACGACACACTTAGTGCTGCTGTAACTTGTTCACTACTTATGGCTGTAAGTTACAGCTGCTGTGGCAGCCTGGCTGTGGTGGTGGTGTGGGATATCTGGCTGTGGTGGTGTTGTGGACAGCCTGGCTCTGGTGGTGGTGTGGGCAGCCTGGCTGTGGAATTATTGTGGGCAGCGTGGCTATGGTGGTTTTGTGTGCAACCTGGCTGTGGTGGTATTGTGGGCAGCGTGGCTATGGTGGTGGTGGTGTAGGTAGCCTGGTCGCGGTGGTGTTGTGGGCAGCCTGGCTGCCGGGTTATTGTGGGCAGCCTGGCTGTGGTGGTGCTGTGGGCAGACTGGCTATGGTGGTGGTGGTGTGGGTAGCCTGGTCGCGGTGGTGTTGTGGGCAGCCTGGTGGGGGTATTGTGGGCAGCCTGGCTGCCGGGGTATTGTGGGCAGCCTGGCTGTGGTGGTATTGTGGGCAGCGTGGCTATGGTGGTGGTGGTGTAGGTAGCCTGGTCGCGGTGGTGTTGTGGGCAGCCTGGCTGCCGGGGTATTGTGGGCAGCCTGGCTGTGGTGGTATTGTGGGCAGACTGGCTTTGGTGGTGGTGTGGGCAGCCTGGATGTGGTGCTATTGTGGGCAGCGTGGCTATGGTGGTGGTGGTGTGGGTAGCCTGGTCGCGGTGGTGTTGTGGTATCATAACTATGGTGATGTTGTGGGCAACGTTGCTTATGAAGACAGTGAGACTTTACTGCCAGGCGTGTAGTGTGGTGTCAGCTGGTGGCCGTAACACTCTTTATGACCAAGTGCTGGGAAGTAAGTAACGAACACAACAAGTGGAGTATGAACTTGTGTGTTGACAGTCCTGGAGACGAAACTATTTTACATATACTGACGTTTAGTAAATCCTTGCGGAAATGATAAAGTTTTGACAGTTTTTTCTTCTTTTTATTGTTGATTTGTGTTGTGCAAAGTATTTTTTTAATCGTTGTTTTGATTTACTTTTAAACCAAAACCTGAAACATATTTTCAGGAACTGTTTATTTAGTTAGGGAAATATGTTCACAACGACACAAACAAAACATCATTGGGGACAGACAACAGTTGGACTAATAGAGGATTAAAGTTAATAAGTTAGGTGTGTTGGGATGTGTTGATGGTGTGACACATCCCCGACACATTACCACAGTCAACAATATGATAAAAGACTTAGACATACACACACACCAGACTATGTATCGGTTCCTCTCCAATTTTTCGACTAACTCACTAAACTACGTTTATATGATGGTGATTAATATGACCAATATCGAGCTGTTATCCGGGAAGGCATACACCTGGCTAGTATGTGAGTTTACAAGTTAATGTATGGATACATATCCTACGATACATGCATAGGTGTTATCGTACATACTAGGTAGATGCATATCAGGTAATACCAGGGGCGGACCCAGGGGGACCAAAGGAGCCATGCCCTCCCCAAATTGGCGGAGGGGACCAAATTATCCCCCGCCCCAAGAGGTGGAACTTGTTTCCCCAAGGAACGGAGCCAATTACTTACCTGGCACCACCGTGGCCGCAAAATTTTCCAGCATATCAGTGTTCATGATTTCTCTGCTTGTGCCATTTATATAGAAGTTCAGCACCTGCCAAGACCAATATCAGATTTTTTTACTCGGGCGTGAAATGACGCAGATCATAGAACATTTCGGTGCCGAAATATCTGCAAAATAACATTTAAACTGGGAATTAATAGTACTGCATTAATGGTATACGTTTTAAAAGACACGTACCCACGACTAGGCGGTGAGGTACGTGTTTTCATGGACTCGAGTAAGGACATACAGGAGTCGGCCATCCCTGAGCCTCACGTGTGACTGACTGTGTTGTTGAGAGGCTGGGTTATCTGTCTGTTTACACCAACCTGATTGTTACTTTCTACTCCACTAGAAACAGAGGAACACTACAGAGCTACGTGAGTGGAACGGTAACAGAGGAACACTGTGGAACAATGTAAATGAAGAAATTTGTCCTAGGTTCAGAATTTTCTAATTAATGTTAAAGTTTACTCAGTAAAAAATGAGTTTCATTGGTGCTAAAATTAAGAACTTTTATGGAAGTTGAACAGCGAGGAGGACGACGACGAGGAGGAGGAGGAGGAGGTAGTGTTTTTATTGATAGTTTGTACCCATGACCACTACACCCATTGCATTATATATTTAAAGATCTATGCAAGTAAGATGACCACAAGAAAAACAGGATATTCAGCAACATTAACTGTGACCTGACCTAACCTAACCTAACCTAACCTAACCTAACCTAACCTAACCTAACCTAACCGAAGTGTACAGTGACCGCATTAGATACAAGAGTCCCATGTGGTAATGACATATACAAAACATGTGTTGATCATAATGTACTGTACATACTCGTGATTGGAGAGTCTGGTTGGGTTAGGTTAGGTTAGGTTAGGTTAGGTTAGGTTAGGTTAGTATAAAGTGTTCATTGTCCCAACCTTCTGATGGTATGGTGGCTGGAGTATCATTATCTGAGGGTTGAGGTATTGTGTCTCCCTATTCTATTATTTTCTTGTTGGGAGCATGAAGAAGCCTTAGTACCTCTCATCTTCCTCCTCCTCCTCCTCCTCCTCCTTTTGTTTGGGAATCATGAAGAAGCCCCGGTGACTCCTATCTTCCCCCCACCTCTTCCTCCTCCCCCCCACCTCTTCCTCCTCCTCCTCCTCCATCTCTTCCTCCTTCAGCTTCCTCCAATGTGTAAGTTTGTAAGTTAAAGTCGAGTGAATCTGAAAAACAAACTATACCAGAAACATCGCACTCGAGTATAAAGCGTGAAAAATACGGCAGAGTTTATAGCGTTGGAGAGTCCAGACACACTTATTGTAGGTGAGAAAGAGAAAGAATTAACACAGTCTAGCAGTTGTGTTGTGGTAGTTTAAGGAATAACATTAATATCTCTCTCTCTCTCTCTCTCTCTCTCTCTCTCAACTCAGTCACCGCCCTATTTTTTTGCATCCTCTTTAATTCTCCCCTTGATTCTCCCTCTTCCTCCTATTCTTCCTTTCCCTCTTACTCTCCTTCCTCGCCTTGCATTTTCTCCACGACTGTTCTTTGTTCTCCTAAAGCTAAACCTCTCTCTCTCTCTCTCTCTCTCTCTCTCTCTCTCTCTCTCTCTCTCTCTCTCTCATCTTCCCCTTGCCTTTCCTTTCATTCATTTTGTTACTATTCCCCCATTCATTATCTTTCTCATTTTTCTGTATATTGATATTTTCCTCCTCGTGTTCTTTCTTTCCTCGTCGTCTTCCACCTCCTCCTAATTCTTATTCTTTCTTTCCTTCATTTCTTCCCTTTCTTCGTGGTTTTCATTCCTCCTTCCCTCTACTCTTTTACTTCTCTCCTCCTAGTTTACTTTCCCATCCTTCACCACCACTTCATGTTCACCTTATCTCTTTCCCTTCACTTTCTCTCCCTTCCTTCTCTTCTCCCTCCCTTCTCTTCTCCCTCCCTTCTCTTCTCCCTCGTTCTCCTCAATAACTTGGAATGATGGTAATCGAGACAGCTGTGTGTAGTAGTATACTCGTTATGTGTTTTTCTTTCATATTGCTCATCACAATTATGGTCCCCGTTGACTTATTTAATTTTTGTCCTCATAATTTTTCGTTTTATGATTTTTTTTTTTTTAATGGGGAAACTTAACATTACTTCAGTCTGTACGATATCAAATAAGCCTTTGTTGTTATTTTTTCACTTATCTGTTGACCAATACAATAAGTTTTGTTGTTATATCATTTTATTGTTGACTTTTATTCCTTCATCGCTACTAAAATGTTATCTTATCGGGAAGTATAGATGTATATTATATAATGATATAGACAGCACATTGCCTTGTGTCACTGTCTCTCTAACTCTAAAATAAGTTCCTAGTTCATTACTTACTAACACTACACCTTCCTGATGTCACTAAAGAAAATTTAAAATGCTATCGTGTCTATCATCAATGCCTATTTATTCCAAGAGATATATAAGTTCAATCTACTCTATCAAAGTTTATTTATTTTTTATTCTATAACACATATATACATTTAATATAACGTGTATAGTAATTTCACGTAAAATTATCAAACCACTGTCTAGTTCTTCAGATTTATCTATATTTGAATAGTTTATTTATGTTGATATTCATGTTTTGATTCATGATAATATGAGGAATTTTTATATGTACATTTCATCATTGTGTTGTTATGTACTGTCCATTCTTCCCTGGCTTGTTCAGTTTTCTTTCTGAGCCAGTGTGATATACTGTATAGGCCGGGGCGAGTCCTCTCTCGCTCTCTCTCTCTCTCTCTCTCTCTCTCTCTCTCTCTCAATACAACTGCTTCGCTTCCTTCCAATTTAACTTTTTAATTTATGTTTTTATCCGCGGTGTTAAGTTGGGCGTGAGTCAGGGCGGCCAGTCTGCCGGAGCGTGAAGCTTGTGACGAGGAACGAGATCTTCCCTGTAGTGTACTGATGGTTTGGTGCCTCAAGATTACGGGTGTTCATGTTGTGTTCTCCTTGCTCCGTGTTGTTCAGATGTTCATTGTCATGTTCTCCTTGTCCCGTGTTGTTCAGATGTTCACTGTCATGTTCTCCTTGTTCTTTGTTGTTCAGATGTTCACTGTCATGTTCTTCTTGTTCCAGATTATCAAGATGTTCACTGTTATGTTCTTCTTGTTCCATGTTGTTCAGATGTTCACTGTCATGTTCTCCTTGTTCCGTGCTGTTCAGATGTTCATTGTCATGGTCTCCTTGTTCCAGATTATATAGATGTTCACTGTTATGTTCTTCTTGTTCCGTGTTGTTCATATATTCACTGTCATGGTCTTCTTGTTCCAAATTATCAAGGTGTTCACTGTCATGTTCTTCTTGTTCCTTGTTGTTCAGATGTTCATTTTCATGTTCTTCTTTTTCCGTTTTGTTCGATGTTCACTGTTATGTTCTTCTTGGTACGTGTTGTTTAGATGTTCACTGCCATGTTCTTCTTGTCCCATGTTGTTCAGATGTTCAGTCATATTCTCCTTGTTCCGTGTTGTTCAGATATTCATTGAGATGTTCTTCTTATCCCATGTTGTTCTGATGTTCAGTAATATTCTTTTTGTTCCGTGTTGTTCAGATATTCATTGAGATGTTCTTCTTATCCCATGTTGTTCATTTGTTCAGTCATATTCTCCTTGTTCCGTGTTGTTCAGATGGTCACTGTCATGTTCTCCTTGTTCATCAACCTTATGTTCATCATCCTACTGATGTTGTTTTCGTATGTGTGTTTATTGGTGACTACTATAATACACCGCACATTTTTGTTACTTCTGCGTGTGTGCGCCTGTTTGTATATTTGTCTGTATTCATTTGTGTAAACTCTTATCTTCATCACCAGATACAACTTAAAAATCCTAATACAATTCTCTCCTCACCCTTCAAATGCCTAACTTATATTCTTATGGTAAAATTATATGGTTGGACTTAACGAAATATAGATCACGCAGCTGTTACATTAATTATGGTAAAAATTCTTGTTTGTATGATTCTGTGTCAGCCGTCAGCCGTCAGCCAGGTCCCGTATACAATTATGAAATCTTGGTTTACATAATGAGATACACTTGGGTGATTTTTTTTACTCTGAGTTGCTGCGATTTCCTTCCCTTTGCGTTCCTTGTCAGTTGATATCCTATCTATACAGGGCTAAATGTGTCGGCTAAAGACTAGGTCTCTCCCATCCTTTATATGTATACACCTGGTAAAGTATAACAGAAGATTATTCAGTTTTATTCAGTGGTCGACCGGCAACGTGGAGATGTATGTACGCTTGCTGTTTAACTTGACAAAAGAATTGCAATAAAATTACTATTATGGGTAGCTTGTGTGTGTGTAATGGTCAGCATCCTCGCCTCGCAAGCGATCCTCGGGCAGGGTGAAACTATGGGCAAGTTTCTTCACGCCATTTGCCTCGGTCTACCCAGCAGTAATTGGGAACCTGTATGTTACTCGATTTACGGATTGTATTCCAGGGTAATGGTTAGCCAGTGCAGTTGGCGAGTTGTCCGGTCTTCTCGGACTATTCCTTGACACTGGGTCATGCAGCTCGTTAACTTAGGGTGTGATTGTTGTGTTGGCGACAGCTTCTACACCTTAAACAAATTCACGTCTAGGTGGCCCTAGGGCCGGCCATCCTCGTTACACGAGGGGCTCCCATTATCTGTGTGTGTGTGTGTGTGTGTACAGTACATGTCCCCAGATGTTGAGTTTTGCGTATGATGTTTATACTTTTACTTTTACCCTCTTCACCACTGATCGGCTCGTTTGCCGCTTGGGCGATCGGTCACGTCTCTGTTACGCACTGTTGGCAAGTACTGGGCATGCACCGGCTCCTGAATGTACCTGAACCTGCTCCAGTGTTGGTCAAGTCTGGTCTTGAAAGAGCTCACACTCGGTGCCGTCATAACACCTTCTGGTAGACTGTTCCAAGAGTTCACAACTATCACTCCGAAAAGGTTTGCCCTCACAGTATTCTGGACCTGCGGCTTCTTCAATCTTGAGCTGCGACCCCTTGTGGGGCGAGCGTCCGCCAGCTCCAAGTAAGGACACTCGACTGAGTGGTGCCCCTTAAGATGTTTATGTTAGTGTAGGTAGGTTGTTATCGCCTCTGGCTTCAGCTACACAGTGCTGGCATTTACTGCCTTCAGCACCTCCACTCAGCACTAAGAGTCACCTTACCCAAACAAACATAAATCTCTAAACCTACGACCACGTACACCGCGACCTTCCTTGTAGACTGTAGAGGTGTTGTTGTTTACAGCCAAGCGGTCCTGGTTTCTGCTGACTATGCAGTTCTGCAGGTGGCGTGACTGTTAGCCCTCTTGATGCCCAGATCACTCTCTACACCACTCTCTGCTGGCAGTAGTGAACACACCAACTCACAATCCTGTCCCTGATTTTTGTGCTAAGACAATTTATGCAGTACTGTTGTCTCTTGGAACACTGTACTGATTTACCTCGGCCCGCACTTGTAGGTACAACCTACTTGATGACGTAACCCTCAGTACTGAAATACTGTGGACTAATTAAGCCTACTCGTTTTCTGCCTCTTGTGAAGCAATAAGACAATGTAGAATGAAGCACAACTAAGATTAATAGAGTTATGTACTTTGTATTATGTCACTATGTTTAATTGATCTTATGTAATTAAGATAAAATTGTGTGAGACTAACTAATTATGTATCAGATGGATCACCATGTAATACTAATGAACGCCTTGTTCTCTGCAGGTTTTGACCACATCAATAAATATTGAGTGCGTCAAAAGGCGGGTTTCAATCATCCACTTCGACTTGCCCATTACCCGACCGTCCTTAACTAAGGCGGTTACATAGGTCATATGTCTGGATTCATATACGCACACAGACGCACACACACACACACACATGTTCACGCAGACTCACACGTGTTCACACAGACACGCGCACACACACACACACACACACACACACACACACATGTTCACGCAGACTCGCACGCACACACGTGTTCACACAGACACGCACACACATACACACACACACACACACACACACACCCCATAATTACATATATAATATAATAATCTTATTTACATGGAACAAATAAATTACGGTGTGGGGTAAACTCAGGTAAATTTAAAACAAACTCACCATTACAAAATAGGTAATGAGCGGCTTAATTACTACACTTATTTCTGTCTAACAACCTGGGCTGAAGAGCAATGGTAATTATCACGTATAAATGAAATATAATTTTCAGCGGATATAAATTTTATAGAAATTGTTGATAAATATTATCATTTGTATTTATATATAATTTTACCAATGTTTATACTGTAGCGTTTTGTACTTAACTGGTCATTATCCTTGAACTGTTACAATAGACTGTAGTGTTGTAGTCTTTATCCTTGAACTGCTACATTAGACTGTAGTGTTGTAGTCATTATCCTTGAACTGTTACATTAGACTGTAGTGTTGTAGTCATTATCCTTGAACCGTTACATTAGACTGTAGTGTTGTAGTCATTATCCTTGAACCGTTACATTAGACTGTAGTGTTGTAGTCATCATCCTTGAACTGTTACATTAAACTGTAGTGTTGCAGTCATTATCCTTGAACCGTTACATTAGACTGTAGTGTTGTAGTCATTATCTTTGAACCGTTACATTAGACTGTAGTGTTGTAGTCATTATCCTTGAACTGCTACATTAGACTGTAGTGTTGTAGTCATTATCCTTGAACTGTTACATTAGACTGTAGTGTTGTAGTCATTATCTTTGAACCGTTACATTAGACTGTAGTGTTGTAGTCATTATCCTTGAACTGTTACATTAGACTGTAGTGTTGTAGTCATTATCCTTGAACTGTTACATTAGACTGTAGTGTTGTAGTCATTATCCTTGAACTGTTACATTAGACTGTAGTGTTGTAGTCATTATCCTTGAACTGTTACATTAGACTGTAGTGTTGTAGTCATTATCTTTGAACCGTTACATTAGACTGTAGTGTTGTAGTCATTATCCTTGAACTGTTACATTAGACTGTAGTGTTGAAGCCATTATCCTTGAACTGTTACATTAGACTGTAGTGTTGAAGTCATTATCCTTGAACTGTTACATTAGACTGTAGTGTTGTAGTCATTATCCTTGAACTGTTACATTAGACTGTATTGTTGTAGTCTTTATCCTTGAACTGTTGCGTTAGACTGTATTGTTGTAGTCATTATCCTTGAACTGTTACATTAGACTGTATTGTTGTAGTCATTATCCTTGAAGTGTTACATTAGACTGTAGTGTTGTAGTCATTATCCTTGAAGTGTTACATTAGACTGTAGTGTTGTAGTCATTATCCTTGAACTGTTACGTTAGACTGTATTGTTGTAGTCTTTATCCTTGAACTGTCACACTAAACTCTTATTGTGAACTGACTTAACAGGACCTGACTGCGACTAACCGGCAAGAAGGTTGACCAACTTTCCTTGAACAAACTTCCGACTTGAAACAGACTCTTAATCGCTCCAGCCTACAGAATGCGAGAGAACTGTTTCTGGTATGCAAATTAGCCGTCAGAAGTTCCATGAAGAATATGATTTTATAGGAATAGTTTCATTATTTTCAACCAGTGCCGTGTGTGATTTACTGAGGTTAAGACCTACTTCTACTTCACTCTCATGATAGGTAGTCTTTCTTTCTTTCTTTCTTTCTTTCTTTCTTTTTCTCTTTCTTTCTTTCTTTTTCTCTTTCTTTCTCTCTTTCTTTTTTTCTTTCTTTTATGTGACCGGAAAGGATTTTTTTTGCTTTTTTCTTGGACGGAAAACAACTGTACAGTAGGGATTGGCTGTTCCGGCACATGTGTATGGCAACACTGGAGAAAGAAACTCCAAAATCAACGCTAATACTTAAATGTTGAGTATTGGACAGGTCGTGTCAATAATGGCTATAAAGATGAATTTTATAGCATGGTTATTCAGGCCAACGCCCTTAATGTTAAGTTTACATAACGCTATTTTTTTCTCATCGGGGAAGTTCGATTGGAAGGTGGAGGCAATATGATCATGTGAATGACCACAGCTTGGCCACAGACCATCTTTGTAATCGTGCCCGGTTCCCTTCAGTGCTATTAACCTGCCAGAGATGTTATGACACCTGTAGTTTAATCTTGGATATCGTCAATCTACTACAGTTGTTATCTTAGATTTTGACAAACTGAGAGATGTTATTATGATCCGCGACCTCGTACGGTGTGTTATACAGCTTTTGGGTGATTAAGTCTGTTGGTCCTCTTCAGAACTACTTTCTCTCACCTACAATGCCTCAATTTATTACTTGGTAACCTTAACACACACACCTTGGTACCGCCTAGTGTCTCCTATACAGTCCTGCCTCACTAACATCTTGCGGCGCTTTTGGGTATTTATTTTTTTATCAGATGCCTCTACCGCTGCTTCACATATACCTTAGCATAGGGCAGTGTGTAGAAGGTGAGACGAGTATACATCTGGTAGTGGTAATGCTGTAATCTTCACCATACAAGAGATAACGCGACATAACGCTACCCTCTAGTGCTCTTGCGACAGTACACGTTCTGGTGGACACGAGAGGAGTACGTGTATATTAATGGTGGTGAGGGTGGTGGATATGGTGATGGTGATAGTGTTAGTAGTGGTAGTATTGGTGGTGGTGGTAGTGTTGCTAGTTGTAATAGTGGTAGTGGTAGTTTTGCTAGTGGTGATTGGGGTGGTGCTAGTGGTGATTGGGGTGGTGCTAGTGGTGTTTAGGGTGGTGCTAGTGGTGGGTGTAGTGGTATTGGTAATGGTGGTGGTAATGGTAGTGGGGGCGGCTTGGTGAGCAGGGGAGAGGGTGATCCGTGACGACCACCAGGCCAGACATTATCGAGTTAACTTGACCAACTTAACTGTATACTGGAGAAAGTTTGACCAAATTATTTTGTCAGGTTTGTTATTTATCGTCCAGGACCCGAGTCACTCCAGCATTTGTTAATTCTCAGCATTACTGATTACTGGTAATGGCGATATTACTGATAAACAATCCCACAAATTATGACATTAAGATGTTTGTTTTAAGATTGTTTTACTTTGATTTTATAGTATGTTTACTATTGCGAGTTTCCTTCTGTCGAATGTAAACAAACGCAGGGCTGCCACACTGCACAAAACCTGACGAGCCCCTGTAAACGCACTAGTGAAGGGGACTGTACATACATATTAAAGGTGACACAAACATGACAGTTCAAGTCCGGATTCTTTAACCAGTGAGGTTCTTACGGGATTTTTGGAGTTTCTATAATAAAAACATTTCAAAATAGCTCTTCTCATACAGAGACACTCAGTAACATAACCAAATTGAATAAAAGACCTTTATACGCGTATCACTAGACACGAGCGTCATCCAATGAACAAACTTGTGGCTTGAGCATCACCACTGTGTCTACCAGCTGCTCGTGATATTACTGTAGGCTAGTTGTCCACGCTGACTTAGTAAATCCTTCGCTATTTGGCTAACACCTTAATATTGTAACGCCAGACGATTTTGATCAGCTCAGATGGAGGCCCGTACAAAAGGGGTTAAAACAAATTTACCATGACTTAAAAATATGAATAAGACAACAATTGCATCTAATTCCTCATCACGATGACTGACTACTGTACTATAATTAACCAGCAGCAGAAGGTACTGCTTCCAGACAGATTTTTCCCCCTGTATCTCAAAGACGCACTGTGTAGTGCGAATGACGGGGGTGGGACCAAAGGGATGAGGGCCAGAAGGGGAAAGAGGGGGAGGTTGTGGTGGAGTGGAGCATGACGTCACGAAATCCACATATACTGATATCTTAGTCTAATGGAAGATCCTGTGTGTTGATATATATCACTGAAAATGCTCGGTTACGTACACTAGGAGGTTCCGGCAGCATATTTAGTATAGTTGCGATTACTAGTAGCTATGTATGTGATATTAAGAAGATGTTCAGTGTGAAGACGTTTTACAATTTTATCTATTAGAGTGCAAAGTATTACTATTATTTACACGAACAAAACATTACAAATCAATACAGATAAATCTTAGTAGTGGCTCCAGCCTCCTGCTACGTCGACGACTTCTCCGAGGAGCTTGGGGATGGAATCTACCAGTTTCAGGCACACATCTGGTCGTCGCCGGACGCTTTCCCACACCTCTTGAGCTTTTGCTTCTATAGCTTCCCGGTTGCGTTGCTCCCCAACATCCCACTCCCGACACATCATCGCATATATATATATATATATATATATATATATATATATATATATATATATATATATATATATATATATATATATATATATATATATATATATATATATATATATATATATATATATATATACTCGATTGGGTTGATGTCACACCCTTTTGATGGCCATTCCAGGACCTCAATATCAGGGTGATCCTGGAGATAGTCTCTCACAACGTTGCTGGTATGGGTAGGACTTTTGTCATGGACCAGTTTGATAGTGCCAGAAGCAGGAATCGCCATAGCCTTGACTGTTGGAAGCAGCACATTCTCCAGGATATCCACATAGTGCTCTCCTGTGAGGCGGCCATTGATTGTAACCAGTTCGCCGGGCCCATGTGCACTCATCCACCCCCAAAAGGACACAGACACTCGACCAGACACTGCACGCTGTTTTATATATTTCCCCTGGTAGCGCGTGTTCGGGGGCCGCCAGCAGTGCCTTGCTCGGACTTCCAAGGACTTGAATACTTTCTCGTCCGTAAAGATGAAATTCCTCCAGTAGTCTTCGTTTTGGGGAAGGTGCTCAAGGGCAAAGCTGAGGCGACACTCTTTGTGGGCAGGTGTGAGCCACCCTTTGTGCGCGGGGATTCGGCAATTGATCCCGGCTTCCTGTAGCCGGCGTCTCGTCGTCTTATGGTGACAGTTTAACCCCAGATTTCTTGTATGTTGAACACCTGATCTCATAGGATTGGCATCTGCAGCTTCCACGATCAAGGCATTAATTCTGGCAGATGTTATGCGTGACCTCCCACTTCGACGTCTTGTCTGCACTGAGCCCGCCGCCTCCTATCTGCGAATCCATTTTCTTATAGTTTTGATGCTCCTCCTCATTTCTTGTGCAATGACGTTCACGGTTTTTCCGGTGTCCCACAAAAATGATTCGGCCTCGCTCAGCAACCACTTCTGGTGTATTCGCTCGTCCTGCAGCCATATCTGTAATACAAGAGTACTGTGTATAATCACATGCAGTGTGAGGAGAGTGACCGATATTTTATATTATTCTTCTATTAATAACAAATACTGAGCTAGCATCATCCACTACCAGCCAGCTTCATGCAGACATCAAACACCAATATTATAATCATCATAAAAACTCCGGTGAATAATCATGACACAGGATTATATCACTTACCTTATGCTGATGCTAGAATGGGTCACCGGCATGGTGTGTGGGCCTCAACTCACCTCCTGCCCCAGGTATTGGTTGCTCCATTATTAATAGCCGAAGCACCATCAGTGGTATTATGCTGCTTGATGTGCAGTTGCGTGTATTGTTAAACAATTTTCAAGATTTCCAATAATATGAACCCTCTCTATCACATTCCAACATTGTCAGTACAACGAAGATATAGGAATTTCGTGACGTCATGCTCCACTCCACCACAACCTCCCTCTCTTTCCTCCTGTCCCTCATTACCCATTGGTTCCCATCCCCCCCCCTCTCATACGCACTACATAGTGCGCCATCTGTTGGACTATTAAAGCACTTTCCTCAGCTGCTTCGTTATTCGAACCTCGGGTGATTAAGTCACAATGTGGCTGGCTGAGGGAAGGGACTTTTGTTCACCATAGTACATATTAGTACACTTGAGCTTGCACTCGTCTTGATGAAAGTCTGTAAATTTGAACCAAATGTAAATGTTTGGGTGAGGCCTCTCTCTCTCTCTCTCTCTCTCTCTCTCTCTCTCTTTCCAGGTGTGAAGTTCTTCCTGTGTACTAACAACTTCCCGGATGTAAACAGTTGATCCCTCTTCCCGACCACTATAAGGTGACATAAAAGGAAATTATGAATAAGTAAAATAAGTAATTAGTGATTAGAATATATTATGAATAACACGTAAATATAGAGACCCATATAAATAAATAAAAACAAAATTGGTAGAATAGAAAGCAGGGGGTGAGGAGACCGGGCTGATCTCCCATGTAAACACCTAAATATTGCCACACACACACACACACACATACACACTGCTGGTAGTTTCCAATTCTGTTAAAAGGTCGAGGTGAAAAAACCATACAGTGAAAGTCTGGCCAGACAAACACGACGCACATTGTTCGCGTTTCTGTTAGTCTAAAAAAAAAAAAATCATATATATGTCTGTGTGTTTGTTTGTTTGTGTGTCCGCACGAGAATCTCGGAAATTACTTTACTTTACCGATCTGTAGTGATGATGGATGGTGTTGTATGTAGTGATGATGATGAATGGTGTTATATGTTGTGATGATGGATGATGTTATATGTAGTGATGATGGATGATGTTATATGTAGTGATGATGGGTGGTGTTATAGGTAGTGATGATGGGTGGTGTTATAGGTAGTGATGATGGATGGTGTTATATGTAGTGATGATGGATGGTGTTATATGTAGTGATGATGGATGATGTTGTATGTAGTGATGATGGGTGGTGTTATAGGTAGTGATGATGGATGGTGTTATATGTAGTGATGATGGATGGTGTTATATGTAGTGATGATGGATGGTGTTATATGTTGTGATGATGGATGATGTTATATGTAGTGATGATGGGTGGTGTTATAGGTAGTGATGATGGATGGTGTTATATGTTGTGATGATGGATGATGTTATATGTAGTGATGATGGGTGGTGTTATAGGTAGTGATGATGGATGGTGTTATATGTAGTGATGATGGGTGGTGTTATATGTTGTGATGATGGATGATGTATATGGTGATGATAGTAGATGATGGATGTTGTTATATGTAGTGATGATGGGTGGTGTTATATGTAGCAGTGATGATGGATGATGTTATATGTTGTGATGATGGATGATGTTATATGTAGTGATGATGATGGATGGTGTTATATGTAGTGATGATGGATGTTGTTATATGTAGTGATGATGGGTGGTGTTATATGTAGTAGTGATGATGGATGATGTTATATGTTGTGATGATGGATGATGTTATATGTAGTGATGATGATGGATGGTGTTATATGTTGTGATGATGGATGATGTTATATGTAGTGATGATGGGTGGTGTTATAGGTAGTGATGATGGATGGTGTTATATGTAGTGATGATGGATGTTGTTATATGTAGTGATGATGGGTGGTGTTATATGTAGCAGTGATGATGGATGATGTTATATATAGTGATGATGGGTGGTGTTATATATAGTGATGATTAGACAATAAAATAATAGCAGTTTAATGCTAAAAAATATACTTTGCTGTACCGTTGTAGTAGAACTTACACACACCGTTAATGAACTATTGATGGAAGAAGAAGAAGTTTTGGGGACTGAACAGTAGTTGCAAACAGGGAGTTGCTCAGAGAGACAGACTACTCAGTTGAAGTTCTGGTGAATTTTCTTAAAGAAAATGAGCCTCACCTAGTGCCTGATCAAGCAAATGCTTATGAACAGATCTTGCAAGCGATACAAGCGGAGCAGGGAGGTATGATCTTTCTCGATGCACCTGGCGGGACAGGAAAAAACATTCCTGATCAACCTTCTGTTGGCCAAAGTACGTCATCAGGGGAAAATTGCTCTTGCTGTGGCATCCTCAGGCATTGCTGCAACACTACTAGAAGGAGGACGTACTGCACACTCAACTTTTAAACTGCCTCTCAACCTCGCTCACAATGAGAATCCAGTGTGCAACATCAAAAAAGCAGCGGCAAAGGCAAAACTCTTAGAAAAATGCAGCCTTATAGTCTGGGATGAATGCACTATGTCTCGCAAGTTAGCGTTTGAAACATTGGACAGGACCTTGCAATACATACGAGAAAATGACAATCTCATGGGTGGCATTACAATGGTCATTGCTGGAGACTTTCGCCAGACCCTACCTGTCATTCCTTGAAGCACTCCAGCTGATGAACTGAATGCGTGCCTCAAGGCATCATACCTTTGGAGAAGTGTTCAGACACTCACCCTCTCCACAAACATGAGAGTACATCTACAAGATCAGGATGCTGGACGGTTTGCAAACCTTCTACTACAGATTGGGAATGGAACTTTCCCTGTTGTTTGAGAAGGCCAAATAATCATTCCTCAAGGATGGGGAAATGTTGTAAAGTCCTCAACTGAGGTGATGGTCTACCCAAACATTATCCACCACCACAAGGATCACAAGTGGCTGCGTGAACGCGCAATTCTGGCACCAAAGAATGAAACAGTGGCTGAAATCAACATGACTCTACTCAGACAGCCTCCAGGCAGTGAGACCTCATTCAAATCTGTTGATACAGCAATCGACCAGGACCAAGCAGTTCAGTACCCTGCAGAATTCCCTAATTCTTTGGAGCCCGCTGGAATGCCTCTTCACCACCTCACTCTCAAGATTGGAACTCCTATAATGCTTTTAAGAAATCTTGAACCACCAATCCTCTGCAATGGCACAAGACTGGTGGTGAAGAACATGATGCCACATTTACTGGAAGCTACAATACTGACAGGAAAAGCTAAAGGAGAGGACGTTTTTATATCAAGGATACCTCTCATCACCACTGACCTGCCATTTTAGTTCAAGCGACTTCAGTTCCCGGTTAAAGTGAGCTTTGCCATGATCATCTACAAAAGCCAGGGACAGTCCCTAAAGATGGTTGGCCTAAACCTGGTGTTTCCTTGCTTCTCTCATGGACAGTTCTATGTTGGATGTTCCAGAGTGGGAACTGGCAAAAATCTGTACATACTTGCTCCTAATGGCAAAACCAAAAATGTGGTCTACCTTAATGCACTACAGTGAGACAATGTGGAGCCTCCGGAGGGTGGCGTCCTACCGTGGCCTAGCGAAAGAGCCGCCCGGAGGGCGGCGATTCCGCTAGTATATATGTATAATTTGAACACGGAGAGTCAATATGAGAGTGTTGTGTCCACTAACTATTGATAAGTGACTTTGTACTTTACAGTAACTCTTAGAAACATCGACCTTCATGACTTTTAAGTATTACTAAAATATATTTATCAAGGAGCCGTGACTCTTCTCACTTCCAGGATAGTCTGTCCCTCACCGGTGGGATGAGTCATTATGCTGGAGAGAGAAAATTATTATTTAGTTAATTCAACAGCAAAGTTCGATTCCTCTACTGCCTTTACCATGTGGGTCATGGGTGCTAAACTGAGTCACAGCAGCTGTACAACAAAACTAAATCTTATTTATATTACGTAAAACCTTTTATGTTTATTATAAAAACAATGATCTTTTATTCCTGTTGGTAACCTGACGGCGACTCTTTTCTGGAACACAGGCGCTCAACTTCCTCTCGACAAACATCTGACATGAAACAGACTCTTAATCGCTCCAGTTTACAGAATGCGAGAGAACTACGTCTGGTATGCAAATTAGCTGTGCAAGCGCACCGGAGTGTGCCATCAAAACCTTCAGAAAATGAAATGATCTATATGATTGCTTATGACCATTGTAAAGTGTATTTGTACAGGAGCAGTAATACCCAGTGTGACTCATATATATATATATATATATATATATATATATATATATATATATATATATATATATATATATATATATATGTATATGTATATATATATATATGTATATATATATATATATATATATATATATATATATATATATATATATGTAGGTATAAAGTGTATGTATGTATATGTATATATATATATATATATATATATATATGTTGGTTAGAAGAGAAATGCAGCATACTTACATTCATCTTTCCCAGCCTTTTTTGCTGTTTGAGCGGAGTGCCAATGTCTGAATGACCCACGGTCTGACCTAATCAAATGTAAATCTTAAGACAAAACACTCACCGCCTAAACTGCTGGTTGGCAAATAAACAGCATCATTAGGCGGTTGTTATGTTTCATTCGCCGGTGTTCCATTATCGTTTAAAAGGTTTTATTCGAGTCAATGAACAGATGTTTATTTGCAGGCCTTTTATGGAGGTGCCGCCGGTACCCTCGTTCATACTGTTATGTGTTTTCTTCAGTGGACTTTGTTCTCTCTATTAGACTTAGACTATTTTGATAGATTTCTTCCTTACAAAAATCCCTTCTTCTGAACCTTGAATCATTTTTAAGGAGTTCATTCTCACAATAAATAATAATACTGAAACGTAGTTTATTCTTAAGTATTTCTTGATTCTGAAGGCAACAGGAACTCTTGTTTGACGTTCCTCTTGTCGTATCATTCACCACTTCCATAATAAACAACGTTTCCTTGTGTATGATCCTTCAAGCATCAGTCACTACAGTGGGGCTCAACCTGACCTTGTTAGTGTGTGAGTCAGCTTTGGTCCTCAGGAAACAGCATCCCTTTGATGCTTCAGACGACACGCACCACACGTGTTTCCCTTCTGAGCTCACTGTTTATTATTACTATTCCCCGCTGGAGCTCTTGAGGCAGTGGTATATAGAAATGAGTTTATGTTTTGTTGTTTCGTATGTAATAATAATAATAATAATAATAATAATAATAATTAACGGTTTATTGAAAGAAGCATGGCAGCCGGAAGGTCTCATGATTGACAAATAATATACAAGTAACATATGTGATACAAATATGATATACTTGTATTATAACTAGGTGGGGAGAAGCTCATACTATTAACGGGGCATTTCAACATAGTGACTGCAAAAAGGTAAGATTGACTGGGAGTGAATACACTGGTTGATTACAAGTTATTGATACTTTTTACAATGGTTGGGACTGGGCTGTTCTTATAGCGATCAGTACGTGCTCCTATGGGCTGGATGCGGTTGTGGTGTCGAACAGCAATTCGCGGATGAGGGATCTCGGGTGGTAGTAGGAGCCGGTGTCGAGGATGATGCAGAATCTTCTCGCCAAATTTGCAGATGAAGTCGTGGTGATGGTCAGAGAGAGCCGAGAGGGTCAGTTTGTTGAGCGCTTCTTGATATGTGGAGTAGGAGGGGGAGAGAATAATCTTGAATGCCCTCTTTAGCACTTTTTCTGGGTGTTTACGTTGTGTGGCATTTAGGGAGGAAGTTCAGGCTGGGGAGGCGTAGGTGAGCTTGGGAAGTATGAATGTTGAGTAAACACTGAGGAGCTCGGGCGCAAGAACTCCGAGGGACTTGAGTCGGCGGAGGAGGTGGAGACAAAACTTGAGGATTTGACAACTTCACTGACGTGTGTTTTCCAATTTAGTTTGTTATCTATAATGACGCCGAGGAGCTTAGTGGAGTCTATAACTTGGAGTGTGTTGGCGCCTTAAATAATGGAAGGGGTGGGACAAAGTCGGAGGAGAGGTTGATGTGCATAACCATGGTCTTGGTATGGTTGATGGTGACGTGGTTGTTGGTGGCCCAATTTTGGAGACTGTTCAATAAATCCTGGAGGGCGGTTTAGTCGGGAACCGAGTTGTTGACACTGATCCCAATGGTGGAGTCGTCGATATATTTCCAGCGAGCAGAGGTTTCTCTTAGGTATCATTGATAAGCATAAGGAAGCAGAGCGGTAACATCTTGGTGCCTTGGGGGACGCCACATGTGAGTGACTGAAAAGTGGAGACAGCCTCTCGGAAGCGTTTGGCGTTGGTCACTAAAGAAGTGTGTGCGTGTGTGTGCGTTTGTGCGTATTTCATTCTGTGGTGTCTAACAATATTTCTGTGTGTATTAATCTTCGTCTTTGTGAATCGCCGAATTGTTAATCTAAGAAGCTATTAAACTATATGCCACTCCGTTGACAAATCGCCACTGTGTGTGTTTGTCAGTCTGTCAGTCTGTGTGTCTCTCAATCTACAGGTACTGGGCAGACCACAGCCATGGAAAAGCTGCCATCGTAACGCGAGAGATTAAAGGATGTCCGGATCCCTCTATGTGTAGACATACACAGATCTCCAACGAGGGTGATCCGTGACGACCACCAGGCCAGACATTATCGAGTTAGCTTGACCAACTTAACTGTATACTGGAGAAAGTTTGACCAAATTATTTTGTCAGGCTTGGTATTTATCGTCCAGGACCCGAGTCACTCCAGCATTTATTGGCCTTGATGCCATGTTGGAATTTTGTTTGCCTTTGTAACTAGGCGCATTTATTCTCCTTCATATAGAATAATAACACGGATAATGAGATAAGAAAAAACACGATAAACATAATAATAATAGTAGTAATAATAATAATAATAATAATAATGATAATAATAACCAATACTAACATATTTATTGGTAACAATGCTATGAATATGACATTTACTAATTATTATGAACGAGAAAATTATCTCTGTCAAATCTTCCCCAGCCGCTATCATTGTCAGATCATCACGTCATCACGCCACATCGTCACTCGTCACCCCCAGCTGCCATCATCAGACATACCCAGCTGCCATCATCGTCACCCTAATTTCACACCCAGCTGCTATCATCGTCACCCCCAGCTGTTATCATCGTCACCCCAGCTGTTATCATCATCACTCTCAGCTGAAATCATCGTCACTCTCCAACCGTTATCACCGTCACCCCCAGCTATCATCGTCCTCCCCAGTTGATATCATCGTCACTCCAGCTGTTATCATCATCACTCCAGCTGAAATCATCGTCACCTCCAACCGTTATCATCGTCACCCAGCTCGCCATCATCGACCCCCAGCTGAAATCATCGTCACTCAACTGTTATCATCGTCACTTCCAGCTGAATCATCGTCACCCACCACCATAATCGTCACCCCAGCAACCACCATCGTCACTTCCCAGCCATCGTCACTTCGCCCATCATCGTCACCCCCAGCTGCCATCATCGTCACCCCCAGCCGCCATCATCATCACTCTAACTGCCATCATCGCCACCTTAGCTGCCATCATCGTACCTAGTCCATCATCACCACTCAGCCATCATCATCACTCCTAGCTGCCATCATCGCCTCCCCAGCGATCGTCATCATCATCATCACTCTAGCCGCCATCATCATCACCCCTAGCTGCCATCGTCGTCACCCAAGCGCCATCATCATCACCAGCCGCCATCATCATACTCCCAGCTATCATCCGGCATCCCCAGCTGCCATCATCGTCACTCCAGCCGCCATCATCATCAATCCCCAGCCGCCATCATCATCACCCTACTGCTATCGTCGTCACCCCAAGCTGCCATCATCATCACCCCAGCCGCCATCATCATCACCCCCAGCTGCCATCATCCGCATTCGCCGCCATCATCATCACTTAGCGTCATCGTCACCCCAGCTGCCATCATCGTCACTCTCCAGCCGCCATCATCATCACTCCCCAGCCGCCATCATCATCACCCCTAGCTGCCATCGTCACTCCAAGCTGCCATCATCACCACTCCCAGCCATCATCATCACCCCTAGCTGCACATCATCGTCACTCCCAGCCGCCATCATCACCCCAGCTGCCATCATCGGCATTCCCCAGCTGCCATCATCGTCACTCCCCAGCCGCCATCATCATCACCCCCAGCTGCCATCATCGTCACCCCAGCCGCCATCATCATCACCTAGCTGCCATCATCATCACCCCCAGCTGCCATCATCGTCACCAGCCGCCATCATCATCACCCTAGCCGCCATCATCATCACCCCCAGCTGCCATCATCGTCACCCCAAGCTGCCATCATCACTCCCCAGCCGCCATCATCATCACCCCCAGCTGCCATCATCGTCACCCCTGCCATCATCATCACTCCCCTGCCGCCATCATCATCACCCAGCTCCATCTGTCATTCCCAGCTGCCATCATCATCACTCCCCAGCTGCCATCATCGTCACTCCCCAGCCATCATCATCGTCACTCCCCAGCTGCCATCATCGTCACCCCAGCCGCCATCATCGTCGCTTTAAAGATATGAGATAAATCCCCCTAATGGATTTATCTGTTAATCTCTGACGGCAGCGCAAATCTTCTTGTGTGTGTTGGTGTACGTGGGAGTTGTTCTGTGTGTGTGTGTTTGGTGTACGTGGGAGTTGTTGTGTGTGTGTTTGTTGGTGTACGTGGGAGTTGTTGTGTGTGTGTGTGTGTGTGTGTGTGTGTGTGTTTGTTGGTGTACGTGGGAGTTTGTGTGTGTGGTGTGTGTGTGTGTGTGTGTGTGTGTGTGTGTGTGTGTGTTTGTTGATGTACGTGGGAGTTGTTGTGTGTGTGTGTTTGTTGGTGTACGTGGGAGTTGTTGCTGTGTGTGTGTTTGTGTGTGTGTGTGTGTGTGTGTGTGTGTTTGTTGATGTACGTGGAGTTTGTGTGTGTGTTGTGTACGTGGGAGTTGTTGTGTGTGTGTTTGTTGGTGTACGTGGGAGTTGTTGTGTGTGTGTGTGTGTGTGTTGGTGTACGTGGTTGTTGTGTGTGGTACGTGAGTTGTTGTGTGTGTGTGTGTGTGTGTGTGTGTGTGTGTGTGTGTGTTGTTGGTGCAGTGGAGTTGTTGTGTGTGTTTGTTGGTGTACGTGGGAGTTGTTGTGTGTGTTGGTGTAATGGGAGTTGTTGTGTGTGTGTGTGTGTGTGTGTGTGTGTGTTGGTGTACGTTGGAGTTGTTCTTGTGTGTTTGTTGGTGTACGTGGGAGTTGTTGTGTGTTGGTGTAATGCGGGAGTTGTTGTGTGTGTGTGTGTGTGTGTGTGTGTGTGTTTGTTGGTGTACGTTGGAGTTGTTGTGTGTGTGTGTGTTGGTGTACGGGAGTTGTTGTGTGTGTGTGTTTGTTGGTGTACGGGAGTTGTTGTGTGTGTGTGTGTGTGTTGTGTACGTGGTTGTTGTGTGTGTGTGTGTGTGTTGGTGTACGTGGGAGTTGTTGTGTGTGTGTGTGTGTGTGTGTTGGGTACGTGGGAGTTGTTGCTTTGTGTGTGTGTGTTGGTGTGTGGGAGTTGTTGTGTGTTTGTTGTTGTTGGTGTACGTTGGGTTGTTGTGTGTGTGTTTGTTGGTGTACGTTGGGTTGTGTGTGTGTGTGTGTTGGTGTACGTGGGGGTTGTTGCTGTGTGTGTGTGTGTTGGTGTACGTGGGGTAGTTGTGTGTGTGTTTGTTGGTGTACGTGGGAGTTGTTGTGTGTGTGTGTGTGTTGGTGTACGTTGGAGTTGTTGTGTGTGTGTTGGTGTACGTGGGGTTGTTGTGTGTGTGTGTGTGTTGGTGTACGTTGGGTTGTTGTGTGTGTGTTTGTTGGTGTACGTGGGGTTGTTGTGTGTGTGTGTGTGTTTGTTGGTGTACGTGGGAGTTGTGTGTGTGTGTGTGTTTGTTGGTGTACGTGGGGTGTTGCTGTGTGTGTGTGTGTTTGTTGATGTGGGGTTGTGTGTGTGTGTGTGTGTGTGTGTGTGTTGGTGTGTGGGGTTGTTGTGCGTGTGTGTGTTGGTGTGCGTGGGGTGGATTTGTGTGTGTGTGTTGGTGTACGTGGGGTTGTTGTGCGTGTGTGTGTGTGTGTGTGTGAGTGTGTGTGTGTGTTGTTGGTGTACGTGGGAGTAGTTGTGTGTATGTTTGTTGGTGTACTGGAGAGGTTGTGTGTGTTTGTTGGTGTGGGGTTGTTGTGCGTGTGTGTGTGTGTGTGTGTGTGTGTGTTGGTGTACGTGGGAGTTGTTGTGTGTGTGTGTGTTGGTGTACGTGGGAGTTGTGTGCGTGTGTGTGTTTGTTGATGACCATGTGAACTGTTGGTGGACACATGTATGTTTAGAGTTTGTATTTGTATACTTTATTTATGTTTGTTTTCTATTGAATTTCGTGTTATGACGTCATACGTTGATTGGTCTAAGTCCCGGGGTGTTCCTCAGGTCAAGTGCCGGGGTGTTCCTCTGTGTCAAGTGCCGGGGTGTTCCTCTCCAGTCATGCCGTGGTGTTTCAGTCAAGTGCCGGGGTGTCTCTGTGTCATGCCGCGTTTTCCAGTCAAGTGCCGGGTGTTTTCCAGTCAAGTGTCAGTGTTTCTCTGCGTCAAGTGCCGGGGTGTTCCTCTGTGTCAAGTGCCGGGGTGTTTCTCAGGCTGGCGCCGGGTGTTCCTTCTGTGTCAAGTGCTGCGTTTCTCTGTGTCATGCCAGTGTTTTCCTGTGTCAAGTGCCGGGTAGGCTCAGTCAAGTGCTGGGGTGTTTCTCTGTGGCCGGCGCCGGGGTGTTCCTGTGTCAAGTGCCGGGTGTTTCGCGTCAAGTGCCGCGTTTCTCCTGTGCTGGCGTGCCGGGTGTTTCTCCTGCGTCAAGTGCCGGGTGTTTCTCTGTGCTCGGCGCCGGGTGTTCCTCTGTGCCGGGCGTCAGTGTTTCTCTGTGTCATGCCGGGGTGTTTCAGTCAAGTGCTGCGTTTCTGTGGCCGGGCGCGCCGGGGTGTTTCTGTGTCATGCCGGGTGTTCCTCTGTGTCAAGTGCCGCGTTTGTCTGTGTCATGCCGGGTGTTTGTGCTCAAGTGCCGGGTGTCGGTCTGTGCCGCCGGGCGCCGGGGTGTTCCTGTGTCAAGTGCCGGGTGTTTGGTCTGCGCTCAAGTGCCGCGTTTCTCTGTGTCAAGTGCCGGGGTGTCGGTCTGTGCTCGCGTGCCGGGGTGTTCCCTGTGTCATGCCGGGGTGTTTGTCTGTGGTCAAGTGCCGGGGCAGTTTGTCTGTGTCAAGTGCCGGGGTGTTTCTCTGTGTCAATTCGCCGGGGTGTTTGTCTGTGCCGCGCCGGGGTGTTCTCCAGTCAAGTGCCGGGTGTTTGTCTGTGTCAAGTGCCGGGGTGTTTCTGTGTCAAGTGCCGGGGTGTTTGTCTGTGCTCGGCGCCGGGTGTTCCTCGAAAATAAGTGCCGGGTGTCGGTCTGTGTCAAGTGCCGGGGTGTTTCTTCAGGTCAAGTGCCGCGTTCTCTGTACCAAGTGCCGCGTTTGTCTGCGTCAAGTGCCGGGGTGTTTGTCTGTGCCGGCGCCGGGGTGTTTCTCTGTGCCGGGCGCCGGGGTGTTTCTCCAGTCAAGTGCTGGGGTGTTCCTGTGTCGGGCGTCGGGGTGTTTCTTCTGTGTCATGCCGGTGCCGGTCTGTGTCAAGTGCCGGGCGTTTTCTTCTGTGCTCGGCGTCGGGTAAGTCTCTTCAGGTCAAGTGCCGGGGTGTTTCTGCGTCATGCCGCGTCTCTGTGTCAAGTGCCGGGGTGTCTTCAGTCAAGTGCCGGGTGTTCCTCTCTCTGTGTCAAGTGCCGCGGCTTTGTCTGTGTCAAGTGCCGGGTGTTTCTCTGTGTCAAGTGCCGGGTGTTTGTCTGTGTCAAGTGCCGTAAAGTGTTTTCTGTGTCAAGTGCCGGGGTGTTCCTCTGTGTCAAGTGCCGGGGTGTTTCTCTGTGTCAAGTGCCGGGGTGTTCTCTGTGTCAAGTGCCGGGGTGTTTCCTTCTGTGTCAAGTGCCGGGGTGTTCCTCTGTGTCAAGTGCCGGTGTTCCTCTGTGTCAAGTGCCGGGTGTTCTCCTCTGTGGGTCAAGTGCCGGGTGTTCCTCTGTCGGGCGCTGGGGTGTTTGGTCTGTGTCATGCTGGGGTGTTCTCTGTTTCAAGTGCTGGGGTGTCTCTCTGTGTCAAGTGCTGGGGCGTTTCTCTGTGTCATGCCGGGGTGTTCCTCTGTTTCGAGTGCCGGGTGTTCCTCTGTGTCAAGTGCCGGGTGTTCCTCTGTATCAAGTGCCGGGTGTTTCTGTGTCAAGTGCTGCACCTCTGTGCCGGCGTCGGGGTGTTCCTCCCAGTCAAGTGCCGGGGTGTTCCTCCGTGTCAAGTGCCGGGTGTTCCTCTTGTGTCAAGTGCGCTGGGTGTTCCTCTGTGTCAAGTGCCGGGGTGTTTTCTGTGTCAATTGCCGGGTGTTTCTCTGTGTCAAGTGCCGGGGTGTTTCTCTGTGTCAAGTGCCGGGTGTTTTCTCTGTGTCAAGTGCCGGGGTGTTCCTCTGTGTCAAGTGCCGGGTGTCTTCTGTGTCAAGTGCCGGGGTGTCTCTGTGTCATGCTGCGGCTTCTCTGTGTCATGCCGGGGTAGTTTCTCTGTGTCAAGAGCTGGGGTGTTCCTCTGTGTCAAGCGCCGGGGTGTTCTTGTTTCAAGAGCTAAAAAGCAGTGTCATCTATCAATAAAAATGTCATGGCTCTCCCAACTTATACACTAATTATTACCTTAATATTAATAACATATCTGTTTAACTTTTATTCTTAGTTTTAAGATATTTTACTGATTAGTACAACTTTTAGGAACATGGTCACCTCTGCTTGTGGACATAATTTTTTTTAAGTGAAATAAAGTGTTTTCTACACATTATATTTTGGTTGTTGTGCTGGTAATTTGTGAACACTGAACTGTTGCTGTCAACACTTAACAGTGAACTATTATTGTGAACACTGATCACTAAATTGTTATTGTTAACACGGGTGAGGGAGATTGTGTTACAGAAGCGGCCTCTAGGAAGGTCTTGGTTCACCAGTTAATGACTCCAGCTTATGTGGCACAACAAAACACTGACGCTCTCATCACCACATTAAAGAGTTAATGTTCTCGTCCAGGGTGTTGGTGCCTCACCTGCTGCATGGTGCGGTCATCACCAAGGACACTCTTGGTGAAAACGTGATGGTCAACTATTGCTCAACAAATTATAATTAATGTTGAACTACTTGGTTAGTTTAGGTTAAAGTGAAGTGCTTGGTGCTCAAGATATGACGATTATGGATGGTGCAGTAATTTGTAATAATAACAGACTGTGTATCACTATATTGAAAGAGTCCACTAATGGCTGCCTCGTGTACTACATACAGAAATGTTAACTGGCTCTATTATGTAAGTAATATAATAGGATTTAGGCAGCACAAGTTGGGGGTTAAATAGCGCGGCCAGCCACTCGCAATATATCCCCCTTGTACCTTGAGTGGTCGAGGCAAAATGGAGGTGAAATTTTGTGGCTGCGATATGAACCGTGAAATATGAGGCTGGCGTTTGTCCCGCTCCTAATTACTCTCAAGTGCACTTTTTTCTCTCTGCGTTTTTGGTCAGAATAATCCTCGTGCGTGCGTGCGTGCGTGCGTGCGTGCGTGCGTGCGTGCGTGTGCGTGCGTAATAGAGGCTAAACAATATAATCAGAGGAGACAGGCCGCTTTCTTGGGCTAACTCAGCTCCAGTTGATGGTCGGGAAGCGAGCTTATGTTCCTCCACCGTCAGGCGGAAGAAGACAATATATTTCGTGCACGTTGAGCTGAGAGAGGCGGCGAGTAGTGTGAAGGAGCGAGTTACTGGGAGGAGAAGGACAGTTGCACCTTCATTAACATAGATGATCCGGGCGACCTGCGCCGCCCACCAGTGAGTCTTACGTAAACACCACAAGTGACCAGGAGGACCAGGTACCTGTGTGTGGAGACCTAGCTATTGAGTCACCTGGGGAGTAGAAGGGGAGGTAGTGCATTAATAACGGGAGTGGGGGAGGTGTTGTATTATCTGGGGTAGGAGACGAGGTGCTGCGTTAATTGGACGTGGGGAGTGGTTTAATTTTATGAGTTGTGGTCCTCGTGAGCTGAGAGAGAGGATAACTCCGTTAATAGTTTTAGCTGGTCATTAATGTTGAGGCAGATGTGTAGAATGTTGATATAGTGAGAGAGACTTACATAATGGCTCCCCGACCCCGCGTCCTGCTCCCCGCCCCCATCAACTCCAACCCCCTGGCAGTTATTGCTCCAAATATTATCTTAAATATTCCACGTACAGATTTTTGGCCGCCAGACAGAATGTGGCACGTGTTGATCTCCACCATGGTGAAAGATCTTAAGGTTGTTGTAGTAAAAGTGACTCGGTTATAGTCACTGACCTGTTGTGTAGTAGTAGATAAAGACTCGTCTGGTGCTTCTTTATAACGCCGCTCGTTGTACTACTGTACTTTATGACCTAGAAGGTTAAAATGGACAAGTTTGACGGTCGGATTTTTTTCGTGAAATGGAAGGTCAAGGGATAAAGAAAACGCTTAAATTCACTATGGTAATGATATTTTAAAATTAATTAGGCCAAAAAGTGTTAAAAATATGGGTTAAAGGTGCTAAATAGTCACGTGACTGCGAAAAGCTCTGTGATTGGTTGTGACGTCACTGGTTGGGGGTGAACGTCCCAGCGGGAGGCAGCCAGCCGTAGTTGTCTAACCTCGGCTGATCGGTTTAGAAAATAAATATTATTAGATAATTAGTTGTGCTTTATTGTGCAACACAGTAATACTATTTTGAATATATAAATATTACTAAGCACATTAACTAATTCAATGGATATTAGCTGCCCTTACAACAAATTTCATAGTATAAACATCCCAAACAATATTGGTATTATTTTGGTTTTGGTCATCTGGGGAACCTTAAGATTCTAACTATGGGATTAAGTACTTTAAACAATAAGACGCATTATCTCTACGGGAATTCTGCCGCAAAACATTTTTCGATCGCATAAGAAAATACATATCATAGGTTAGGTCAGATTAGGTTAGAGTATGATGAGTGATAAGTTTAGTTTAACACATCGGTAAGGGGGGGATAGTAACTCAAAATTAGTTATTTACGATAGAAATGAAGGTCTAAATCGTTCATAACACATCGCAAACTATCAGAAAAAAACATAGTTTGCATGTCAAAGTTCAGGGATAACCAAAACTTAAAATTTACCCAATATAGTCTATCTCGAATCTAAACATCAAAATACTTATGGTAGTTAAAGTAAAATTTTACCCATTAATTAATATATATGATGATATATCCCAATGCATTCTCAAAACAAAGTCCAGACAATGTCATTACTTCTAACTTTACTCGTATCTCCATCTAGTACTGATATACTCTGTAAATGCAATGGGAAAAAAAAAGATAAAGTCTACCAGGTAAGAGTACATGACAGCTGAGCTGGTGTGAACCTGAGAGTTTTTTATGTCCAAAAGAACATAAGAATGGAGGAAACTGCAGCGGGCCTATTGGCCCATACTGTGCAGTCCCATTTACACCCAACCCCTATCGCTCATATATCCATCCAACCTATGTTTGAAGCTGCTCTTCATGGCACATTTCTTCACTTACGAAGTGTCCATGACTTAGACCATAAAAAAACACCCTTAAAACTTATATGAACCTGGCATTTGGGGTCTGAGGAGGCCATCCTTTCTACTACCTCCGACTGCAGCGGTGAGTTTGAAACTAGTGACGTCATTGCAAATGGCGCCCCTGTTTCTAGAGAAATAAACTTATCTCTACTATTATAGGAGGACTTTAAACTTTTATTACAAATTATATATACCGTATCACTCTACGAACGCGGCAGTGTATTTCTTGTGTGTACCCAGAACCGTCAACTCGTCCATTGTCTCAAGAAAAAGAGACATACCAATACAAGGATCAAACGTGTTGTAGTGACACAATTTTCCCGAAATAGAAGGACAAATAACGTTGACAGAATATGTATATTACATGACCTTCAGGCAGCTGGGCAGGAGTCCGAGAGAAATGCAGCTGCAGGACCATGACGCTTTGTATACCCGGGAGTCCTTAGGGATGACCTGCAGGATCTCTTGACCCACTCTCATGCTCGCAACACCCGCAGGAGCTGGGATGCTTCAGACGCTCTTTTTGCTGCCCACTTTTTTTAATGACGTACAGTCACCCCAAAAAAGTGTAGCTACTTTTCCGTCTTTACAATTTAAAACGCTGGACGATAAAACTTTGATATGTTCTCCAGTGCGTCGTCATACGTTGGTATGTACTACAGAAACACATATGTAGGCCTAATACATATCCTTAAATGTTACTTAAATAACTGTTTCCTTTCATCGAGTTGCATTTTATTTTGGTCATGCTTATCAGTATACAGAGGAACCTTGTATTTTATTACCACCCTGCTTCCCTCCTACCCTGCTATCTTTTTTTAAATAAACATCGTAAGAATTCTGAAATGATTCGTGATTTCCAATGACATTTTAAGCTACTGAGACGTGAATGACTATAGTAAATTTTTAGTAGCTTTGACAAGAATAATCAGTAAGTCAATACATAAATTCATAATAAAGTAACAATGATTCGATATAATGGTAGATGAAAGTCAACACATGTAACGTTTGTTTGTGCATTATATTTACTTTTTATAAAACTTTATTTAATATCTTAGATAAGTTGTTGTTCTCATTATACATTCATGTGCATCATCAACTAAAACCTTTTAAGTTCTTGTTGTTACATTATATTTATACACGTCAATATCTAAGGACTCGAAGCCCGTACTAAAGTAGGTCTTTATATTAAACAAATATAAACGAATTAAGTAGGACACTTCTCCCTCTTTAGGCCAAGTAATACGACACAATGGTTTTATTTTTTACAACAGCGGCCTTCAGGCAATATAATCACTAGCCAACATGACCAGTGACCTTTGAGGTAGAAATATCACGTGTAACCAGGATTTTTATCGTGTATTAAATAATGCAGCGATGATTGAGATAAATGTTAGAATTAGTGGATGAAAATTGCTTAGATTCGGCCTTTCCATTCTCACCAGTCAGGGAGTAGCAATGGGTTCCATGTTTATCCTCTCTCTCTCTCTCTCTCTCTCTCTCTCTCTCTCATCACCATCCCATAAAGTAGCAGCCTATTGGAACAAGTCTCTCACACTCCTACTTTTCTCGTAACTTGTCCCTCACAGTAGAATCAAAATATTAACTGTTTTGTATTTACTTTCACCTTCTAATCTTGTTGTACCCAAACATAATGTATCTCACTCACTGTTTAGAGTTGTCTTACGTCCAAGTAGAAGCTAATTACTTGTTTCCTTTCACCCTCTCAGCTAAGTGCAGCTAATCATGGCTTACTGTATACAGAATGAGCGTTGAGTATTCACAGACACGAGATAAGCCTCAGAACAAAGATTAATTTGTACCCAACCATATGACGCGGGTTGTGTTGTGGAGCTCAAGTGTGACTCAGCGGAAGCTTTGGCGTCTGCAGGTGTTCTCAAGGTGTTCAGTTACCTTAAACATATTGGCTTTAATGATTACTTGGTGCGTGCGTGCGTGCGTGCGTGTGTGCGTGCGTGCGTGCGTGCGTGTATGCGTGCGTGCGTGCGTTCGTACCCGGGTTGAATTTGGATGTTCTGATGATCACCTCAGGATATATTTAATACCTGGGCGTCGAATGAATTAATAGAATTTAATTAGACGTTAATATTTATTTGACTTTGTGAGGGTAAATCGAATTTTGATTATTATGTATGATAAAACTTGATCTGAATTATTTGATGGCTGAGATATAAACAATATTCATGAAGATTGTAAAATTTATCAATGGAAAATGTATTCTTGTTTTATAATGTCTGTTGTGGACATTATTCATTATGATAAGTGACTTATGATTTATAACAGTTATCAAGTATCATTGATATACCGATTATTTACGAAAGTATTAATGTATTTTGATAATTTGACAAACTCATATATCATTTAACACTATTGTATAATTGTAAGAAGTTAGAAAACTTAGGCGTTCATTGACCTTTGAAATAGATATGCTTATCTAATTGTTGAGTCAATGGAACTCTTACAGAAAGTGACGACTTTTCAATCAGGAATAATAGGCGACCCTCGAGATGAAACGTTGTAAAGGTTGCATCACAAAATAATCAACTTTTTAATATTTGTGCCGAATGACAGTTTCTACAAATTGGGAAAGATCAATAGGAATTAAATTTTTGTCCAGTTTATTTGATTTCATGTTTTGGGTTGTGAACTTCAAAACACAACTTGTAGCGAAGCACAAACCCGTTGTGTATTACTTCATTATATATTTTGTTACATTATAATATATCTATTGTGAACACAACACATTCAGTCACCACCACAGCAGAATGACTCACTGCTTGCATTACTCACTATAATAATAGTAATAGTAATAATAATAATAATAATAATAATAATAATAATAATAATGGTTGCCCCTCGTGTAACGAGGACGGCCGGCCCAAGGGCCACCTCGGCGTGAATTTGTTTAAGGTGTAGAAACTGTCGCCAACACAACAACCATACCCTGAGTTAACGAGTTGCATGACCCAGTGTCAAGGATTAGTCCGTGAAGACCGGACAACTCGCCAACTGCACTGGCTAACCTTTACCTCGGAACACGATCCGCAAATCGATTAACATCCAAGTCTCAATTACCGCTGAGTAGACAGAGGTAAAAGCGCAAAGAAATTTGCCCATAGTTTCACCCTGCCCGGGGATCGAACCCGGGTTCTCTCGCTTGTAAGGAGAGCATGCTGACCATTACACCACAGGTCACCATACAGTAAATACTGACCACACACACACAACAAACTTGACTGGAAGGCCCATGTAAATAACACAGTCAAGGCAGCCTCGTACCGTCTCTACATGCTACGAAGACTTAGGTCACTTGGGACACCCACGCCAGAGCTGAGGACCATCTACAACGCCTTTATTCTCCCCAAACTAACGTATGCGTCACCAGCCTGGTCGTCTTCTCTCAACTCCACCCAACAACGTCAGCTAGAGAAGGTACAGAAAAGGGCCTGCAGAATCATGCTCGGCGCAGAATTCTCCGGCTACACCAACGCTCTCTCCACCCTGGAAATGCCATCCCTCAGTGACCTCCACCACCAAGCACTGGAAAGGTTTGGCCGTGGACTACTGCACCACCCTCGCCATCGCCACCTCCTGTCACCTGCAGCCCCCCACCCAACTCGCGCAGTCCGCCACTACAACAAAATTCAGCCCATAAGAGCCCGCACCGATAGATATAAGAACAGCACCATCCCATCTATTGTTAAAATAATAAACAACTCCTGATTTATGTACTGTACAACCCTGTAAATGTATTCAATGCATATTATATCATTATGTCTAAATCAAATGTAAGTCTGTATATTTTCAGCCACCGGCTGCAACTCTATTAATAAACCGTTTATTATTATTATTATTATTATTATTATTTACACACATTACTCACTATACACACAGTCACTTATTAATTACACACTTGCTGGGTATGACACAAAAAGTCTAAATACACAATTTCCACAACAGTTTTCTCGATATATTGAAAATAGTGTGAATTTAACCTCCAGAAGAGCCATCCCTTTGCAGTACGATAAAAGGGTGGAGGAAGGTCAGTGTGAACTCTCTATATGAAAATTTACTGAAAGGAAATTACTAAATTATTTTCGTATCACTTAAAAGCTTTTGGAAAGAAGAATTGAATGAGCTCTATACCATACCTGAGAAATCCAACATGGCTGATGTAAATGTCTATGACTAAACCGTTCGTTGTATTAAGGTTGGTCCACACTGGATCGGATCTACACTCGCATGAACGCCTCTGAGAGCGATCCAATTTTTACCCGTGCCGGCACCTCGGTTGATCGCCGCCTGGCAGCCCACGTCCGATGTGAAAAATGGAGAACGATCATTTTGCTGCCTACAGATCGTGTTCACTGTGGCCGGACTTATAGTACTGTACCATAATTATAATAGTAACCCTCACTGTTACCCAATACTAAATCTTATCAGTGTTTTATATTTTTAACTACATATTAGAATTATTTGAAAAGCAAACTGATGGAAAGTTTAAATAAAATCAGTCCAGAATTACCTGGGTCAGTTAAAATTCCTTGACTCCTCTAGAAACAGGAATGCTTTAGGCAAATCTTTGTTGGGTATTCAGTTCAATGATATGATATTTGGTGATTTTGCGAATATTTCTTCTAAAAAATGGTTATCAACAACAGGTGTTATCTCTGAGGTGTGTTGTTATATCGTCGTAATTTGTGGTGTAACGTGTGAGAGGGACGGTGGATGGGACAGCTGTAAGGACACGGCGGTCTATTGACGTTTTAAAGAGAATTTGAGTAAACAAATTATGGGATTATTTCGATTCCAACACCACTACAGTGCCTCATACGGGGTTACTAGAAATCGTGTTTGCAGTTTAGGAAAATTAATTAGATTTAACGCTTGAGTTGATGTGATTCTGAGCTCAAGAGATCTACATAAAGCCTTTGAACAATTTTACTCTTCTGAACAACACTTCTTTCACACTACAATAATAAATTGTTCACTGACACTTGAACACTTGGTAAGACTTCAGGATCTCCCAAAACTGTACATCATGACAACACAACATACGGGGCCCTGACACAACACGACCCAGGTGTGGCAAGACTACAGTAAGAGCTGGACAGCCTCACCACTCATGACGCGAGACTCACTTAGTAATGAATGAGTTTATTAACTATTTTAAAACCATAGACTGTTATTTCCGTACTGTTCATGTCACCCGTCTGCCGGATTTGTGATCTTTCAATATATGTATATTAAACTTGTCATGGAGTTTGGTGAATTGTTCGACCAGAATAACCGGACGCTTCGCTAATGGAAATTCCGTGAAAAGGTTTAGTTCTACCAATCCTGGCGATTGTGTAGGATTAGTTCCTGACTGACAGAGTACATGATTATTGCAAATCTCATAATTTATATAATGAAAAAGATTACTCGGTTATCAATCAATAATATCCCACGAGGTGAAGGATGTATCACCACTTCACCTGAGTTATTCTGTATCACCAATTGTAGGAAGAAAAACTCCTGGTGAGACACATATACAAGTCCTCCACTATTGGTGAGATGAGAGCTGTAATCCTCTCTGTTATGGCTGGTGATGGTTGGTGACCAGTTTAGAAGACAGATAAGAGAGGGAGGTTGAGGCTGATAGACACACAAAAAAAAATTATCTTTAACGTCTGTTCACATGTACAACCACTGATGAAGGGAAGGTTTGTGTTGTTCGTGCCTACTGAGTGTTGACAGCATGGGCGCAAGAGGATGGTGATCGTCGGAATATGTCTTAATGATCTCTACAAACTCTGAAACGTGATTTTTTTCATGATCTTTTAATTAGAGGCTTCGTTTAGTCTTCTCTCACACCTCTTCTACGTCCCTCTCTCCTTGTCATCCACTACCTCTTCCCCTCTTTCCCTGCCACCCACTACCTCTTCCCCTCTCTTCCCCCTGCCGCCCAATACCCCGTCCCCTCTCCCCTGCCACCCACTACCTCCTCTATTCCTGCCACCCAATACTGCCTCCCTTCTCCTCAGCCACCCAATACCTCCTTCCATCTTCCCACCACCCACCCTCTTCCTCTCTCCTCTGCCACCCTACCTCCTCCCTTCTCCTCTGCACCCACTACCTCCTCTTCTACCCCTGCCACCCGCCCACCTCTTCCCTCTCTCCCACCACCTACCACCCCCTACCTCCGCCCTTCTACTCCCTGCCGCCACCCACTACCTCCTCCCTTCTACTACCCCTGCCACCCCTACCTCCTCCTTCTTCTACCCCTGCCACCCCCCTCTCCCTTCTACCCTCCACCCCACTACCTCCTCTCCCTTCTGCCCCTGCCACCCCTGCCACCCACCTCTCCTTCTACCCTCCTCCCTTCTCTTCACCTGCCCCACTACCTCTTCCTCTCTCTCCCCTGCCACCCCTACCTCCGCCCTTCCTCTGCCACCCTCCTCCTCCTTCTACCCACCCACTACCCCCCTTCCCCTCCCTTCCCCTGCCACCCCCTACCCTCCCTTCTACCTACGCCACCCTACCTCCTCCCTTCTACCCCTGCCACCCTACCTCCCTTCTACCCCTGCCACCCCCTACCTCCTCCACTTCTCCCCTGCCACCCCACCCCTGCCACCCTCCTCCCTTCTACCCCTGCCACCCCTACCTCCTCCCTTCTACTTACCCTGCCACCCTCCTCCCTTCTGCCCTGCCACCCCTACCTCCTCCCTTCTGCCTGCACCCCCTGCCTCCTCCTTCTACCCCACCCCCTACCTCCTCCCTTCTACCCCTGCACTACCTCCTCCCTTCTACCCCTGCTGCCACTACCTCCTCCCTTCTACCCCTGCCACCCACTGCCTCCTCCCTTCTGCCCTGCCACCCCTACCTCCTCCCTTCTACCTGCCACCCCCCACCTCCTCCCACATCTACCCCTGCCACCCCTACCTCCTCCTTCTACCCCTGCCACCCCTACACTCCTCCCTTCTACCCCTACTTACCCACTACCTCTGCCACCCTTGCCACCCCCTACCTCCCTCCCTTCTACCCAGCCTGCCACCCACACTACCCTCCTCCCTTCTCCTCCTGCCCCATCCACTACCCTCTTCCTCTCCACCTCTGCCACCCACTACCTCCTCCCTTCTACCCCCTGCCACCCTGCCTCTTCCCCTCTCACCCACCCACTATACCTCACCCTTCTACCCTGTAATCACTACCTCCCCACACCAGCCTTCCTACCTCCCCACTGCCACCCTGCCTCCACACCCCCTCTCTCCTCCCCCACCCTTACCCACCCCACCTCTTCCTCTCCCTCCTACCTCCTCCTTCTACCCCCTCCACCCCTCACTCCTCCTCTCCTTCTACCTCACACCCCTTCCTCCCTCTACCTGCCACCCACCACTCCTCCCTCACCTCCACTCCTCTCCTCTGCCTGCCCACTACCTCCTCCTTCTACTGCCACCCACTACCTCTTCCTCTCCCCTATGCCAACCTACCTCTTCCTCTCTCCCTCTGCCATCCACTACCTCCTCCCTTCGCCTACCACTGCCACCCACTACCTCTTCCTCTCTCCCTATGCCACCACTACTATCCTCCTCACCTGCCATCCCTGCCTCCCCTGCTTCTGCCCCACCCTACCTCTTCCCTCTCTCCCCTGCCACCCCCTCTTCCTCTCTCCTCCCTCTCACACCTCTTCCTCTCTCCCCTGCCACCCACTACCTCTTCCTCTCTCCCTCTACCTCTTCCTCTCCTGCCATCCACTCCTCCTCCTTCTACCACTGCCACCCTACCTCTTCCTCTCTCCCTATGCCACCTACCTCTTCGCCTGCCCCTGCCACCACTACCTCCTCCCTTCTACCTGCCCCTGCCCCCTCCCCCCCCCTGCCACCACCTCTCCTCTCCTGCCACCACTACCTCTTCCTCTCTCCCCTGCCACCCACTGCACTACTCTTCCTCTCTCCCCTGCACCCTACCTCTTCCCTCTCTCCCCCTGCCACCCACTACCTCTTCCTCTCTCCCTCTGCCACCCACACCTACCTCCTCCCTTCTGCCCCTGCCACCCTTCCTCCTCCCTTCTCCCCTGCCACCCACTACCTCTTCCTCTCTCCCTGCCACCCACTACCTCTTCCTCTCTCCCTCTTGCCACCCACTACCTCCTCCCTTCTACCCCTGCCACCCACTACCTCCTCCCTTCTCCCCCTGCCACCCACTATTACCTCCCCTCTCCTCTCCTTCCATCAGTCTCCCCTACCTCAACTCTACCCTTCCCATCACCCTCCCTACTATCCCTTAATCACCTACCTGTTGTGGTGATAATAAAAGGTAGAATAGTTTGTGGTTTGGGATCCTAATGTAAAAGTTCACAGAAGTAAATTTGTCGTTATTGTAAGTTAAGTTATAAACGAGTACCGACATTTTTGGAGACATTGATGCGATTGACCTTCCCAATGCTTTTGTTTTTTTTGGAAGGGTAGGTATTTTTTTCGGGGTTGAGTGCTAGTTAGCATTAATATTTGATATTATTTTCCATGCGTGTTGATATATTCCAGGAAAATAAACTGTAAACATTGTGGGTATCTTTTTTTTTTTGTGTGTGTGTGTGTGGATTGAAAGATTTGTGATGTATTTTTAATTGTGATTGAACTTTGTTTTCGAGAGAGAGATTGGTAACTTTTCGATGGTGATATATCTTATTTATTAAACAATGTTTGCTGATCTGTATACCATAGTTGTTAATTTTCATTGTGGAAAACACAATAAATCACACATACTCACATAGTAACTTACGATGAATATTGTAACCTGGTGGAATATACTGAAAGCGTCACCGTGACTGCTTCTGGTCAGTTGGTACAGTACGTCTGACTAGATACAAGATGCAAGTTGTTCAGCGAATGATTGATCCAATAGTGGACTTACTGTTACTGTATACTTGTGGAATGACTTCTACTTTTTTAATATTTTCGAAACTTCTGACTGGCCAGTGGCCATAAACTATCATGCAGATCATAAAAAAATATAAACGTATACCTTCTTTCGAAACCTAAATACTTATAGTAAATAATAGTTTTTTTTTTTCGGTGGTCAGGGTCGACCTGCTACTGCTCTCAGAGGTTGACCAAAACGCTCGTATTATATTATCATCTCGACTTAATTATATGTTACAAAGTCACTTATGATCAAGGATGTTTTTGATAATATTTATTTATTCTAACCTAATAGTTAACAAATAAATGGCTTAAAGAATGCGAAAACAACGAAATAAAAATGGATTACACACTTTTTTCTTGTCTTTTTTTACGGGGAATAGCCCACCCGGGCACAGGTCATCGACCCATATCGGGGCCTTGAGGCGAAAAAATAAGAATAGAAAGAAATTAAAAATAGAAAAGAAAAAGGGTATATTAATCTACACCACGAAGATGCCGGAAAACCAGCTTTTTAAAGTGAGACAGATTGTATGAGTGTGGAAACACAGAAGAAGGCAGAGCATTCCACGGTTTGGCTGTGTGAGGAAAGAAGGATATACTACAGTATAACGGGTTATTTTAGTGTGACCGACATCCACAGAGAAATGGTGGGCACCGCGGGCAAGACGAGTGTTACGAGCCCACGGCCTTGCCGGCGGTACACAGGATGCCAAATCCACCGAACAATGCCCGTTAAAGTATCTGTAAAAGAGAGAGAGTGAAGCAACATTGCGAAGAAGAGAAAGGGAAGAGAGATTATCAACTAAAGAAGTAGCACCAGACAGTAACGCCACGTGCTTAACATTCTTACATTGCTAAGAAGAAACAATCTGATACAAAGATTTTGTAAAGAATTTTTTTTAGAGCAACAAGATATGATTTACTAATATAATTAACAAGAGAATTCAAGTTGTGATTGAGGAGAGAAACTATGTAGTGGAAGGACCTTGACCAATCCCAGAGAGTACGAGAGTTACTTGAACTTTTTCAAGGTTATAGAGAAGTTGTTTATCTTTGATAGTTCCCATAAGATAATTAAGACAGGAAGTATGTGTCTAATGTGTCTTGGGGAAGAAGAAATTCCTTTTTTTGTGGCCGAGTTGTCTTTCAGTAAGTTCCCGGAAGTTACTGGAGGTCATGGTGAACAGAGAAAGTTTGAAACACTCCCTAAAGCTAAGAACTACTTCAGGGTCACATGTCTTCAACAAATGTGAGGGAAGTTATTTGGACCAGCAGCTGTGTCGGTAGTGTGCAGTATAAAATGTTAAGGTGATTGTGGGGAGAAGGCTAGTGGCATCAGGACGTGCTGGGAGATGATTGCCTGGATCAAGGGGTGAGTCTCTGTAGAAGGAAATATGATACGCCTTTCTTTATTATGTAATTACAGAAATGAGATGAACGCGAGTGAGAGGAAAGATGGTGGAGGTGATGTTGTGACGGCCAATCCCTAATGCCACACATTTTACCTGTACTTTAAACCAGTGCCACGTATTTTACCTGAACTCTTAGCCAGTGCCACATACCTTACCTGTACTCTAAAACAGTGCCACATATTTTACCTTTACTTTTAACCAGTGCCACATACCTTACCTGCACTCTTAACCAGTGCCACATACCTTACCTGTACTCTTAACCAGTGCCAAATACCTTACCTGTACTCTTAACCAGTACCACATACTTTACCTGTACTCTAAAACCAGTGCCACATACCTTACCTGTACTGTTAATCAGTGCCAAATACCTTACCTGTACTGTTAATCAGTGCCACATACCTTACCTGTACTGTTAATCAGTGCCACATACTTTACCTGCACTCTTAACCAATGCCACATACCTTACATGTACTCTTAACCAGTGCCATGCTACCTGTGCTCTTAACCAGTGCCACATATGCTACCTGCTCTTAACCAGTGCCACATACCTTACACCTGTACTCTTAACCAGTGCCACATACTTTACCTGTACTCTTAACCAGTCCACATACCTTACCTGTATCTTAACCAGTGCCACATACCTTACATGTACTTAACAGTGCCACATACTTACCATTTAACCAGTGCCATACCTTACATGTACTTAACCAGTGCCACATACCTTACATGTACTTAACCAGTGCCACATACTTACCTGTACTCTTAACCAGTGCCACATACTTACATGTACTCTTAACCAGTGCCACATACTTTACCTGTACTCTTAACCAGTGCCACATACCTTACATGTACTCTTAACCAGTGCCACATACTTAACCTGTACTCTTAACCAGTGCCACATACTACATGTACTTCAACCAGTGCCACATACCTTATGTACTCTTAACCAGTGCCATACACATTTGTACTTAAATCTGTGCCACATACCTTACCTGTACTCTTAACCAGTGCCACATACTTTACCTGCACTCTTAACCAGTGCCACATACTTACCTGTACTCTTAACCAGTGCCACATACTTTACCTGTACTCTTAACCAGTGCCACATACTTACCTGTACTCTTAACCAGTGCCACATACTTCATCTGTACTCTTAACCAGTGCCACATACCTGACTCTGTACTTAACCAGTGCCACATACTTTACCTGCACTCTTAACCAGTGCCACATACTTTCCCTGCACTCTTAACCAGCCACATACTTTACTCACTTTAACCAGTGCCACATACCTTACATGTACTCTTAACCAGTGCCACACACTTTACCTGTACTCTTAACCATTGCCACATACTTTACCTGTACTCTTAACCAGTGCCACATACCTTACATGTACTCTTAACCAGTGCCACATACCTTACCTGTACTTTTAACCAGTGCCACATACTTTACCTGCACTCTTAACCAGTGCCACATACCTTACATGTACTTTAACCAGTGCCACATACTTACCCAGCTTTCAACCAGTGCCACATACTACCTGTACTCTTAACAGTGCCACATACCTTACCTGTACTCTTAACCAGTGCCACATACTTTACATGTACTTAACCAGTGCCACATACCTTACATGTACTCTAACCAGTGCCACATACTTTACCTGTACTCTTAACCTTATTTGCATTTAACCAGTGCTACATACTTACTCATTTAATCAGCGCTACATACCTTATATGTACTTCTTAACTAGTGCTACATACTTTACCTGCACTCTAACCAGTGCCACATAATTACATGTACTTTAAACCAGTGCTAGCTACTTACCTGTACTTAACTAGTGCTACTTATTTGTACTCTTAACCAGTGCCACATACTTTACTTGCATTTAACTAGTGCTACATACTTTACCTGTACTCTTAACCAGTGCCACATACTTACCTGTAATTTGAACTAGTGCCATGCATTTCATTTGTATCAACTAGTGCTATTATTACTTACTCTGTATTTAACTAGTGCTACATACTTTTATTTGCATTTAACTAGTGCTAGCATACTTACCTACTTAACTAGTGCTACATACTCTTTACCTGTACTTAACTAGAAGCATACTTTACCTGTACTAACTAGTGCTACATACTTTTACCTGTACTAACCAGTGTGCTACATATTTCTACTTAACCAGTGCCACATACTTTACCTGTACTCTTAACCAGTGCCACATACTTTACCTGCACTCTTAACCAGTGCCACATACTTTACCTGCACTCTTAACCAGTGCCACATACTTTACCTGTACTCTTAACCAGTGCCACATACCTTACATGTACTCTTAACCAGTGCCACATACTTTACCTGCACTCTTAACCAGTGCCACATACTTTACCTGTACTCTTAACCAGTGCCACATACTTTACCTGTACTCTTAACCAGTGCCACATACTTTACCTGTACTCTTAACCAGTGCCACATACTTTACCTGTACTCTTAACCAGTGCCACATACTTACTGGCTCTTAACCAGTCCCACATACTTTACCTGTACTCTTAGCAGTGCCACATACTTTACCTGTACTCTTAACCAGTGCCACATACTTTACCTGTACTCTTAACCAGTGCCACATACTTTACCTGTACTCTTAACCAGTGCCACATATTTCCAGATTCATAGCAGGTGAGGCAGTAAAGGTAGACACAAGGGTAACAGTAATAAATGTTCGCTAAATACACACACTCAAGTTCCTCCTTGTTAAACCATCATTAACGTATATTTCACCTGGCTTGACTCAACATAACCAAGGTTTATCTAAGTTTATTATCGAGTTAGTTTGTAAGATGGTTAATAATGTACATATTGATTGAATGGTCTAACTACCACATATATTCCCTTCTTTCTTTTCTTTCACTCTTTCTTCATCTTTCATTGTTTCCTTCTTCTATCTTGTGATGACCAAGCTGATACAACACTCGTCTTCTGTTCTACTGATCATCCAGGGTGCTCTCAGTCGACCCAGTTGCTGATGGTTACCTGACTCTGTTGGGGGTTGTTAAGGTGGTAGAGCGCAGAGTCAGTCATACTGCTTTCGCCTCAGTGGAAGCTTAGTCTCCAGTGTGCCGTCTTCTTTCTCAGTTCTTTCATATTGTCCTTCTCTTACCGTTATTGGCATCTGTTTCCTCTATTTACCTCCTGCTTTTACATGTCTCTCTCCTCTCATTGTTTCTTTCGTTTCCCGTCATTCGTACATTTCTTAATCATTATCTTGTGATCATTCTGCTCCTTTTCTTCTCCTTATCGTCACATTTCCATTTTTCTCTTCCCCTTCTTCCCTTTCCTTCCCCCCTCCCCCCCACATCTCCTCATATCTTCCTCTTTTAGTTTCTCTCCCTACTCATTATAATTTACCGTCTACTCATTCTTCTCTTCACTACTTCATTTCCCAAGTTATCAAAGTTGTTATTTTTGTATCATTTTAGAAGTTCCTTACACCTGAGTCTGCCAGATGATTCACTGTACGTCACACAAAATGGTCGACACAATTATCTAATGTCATTTCCCTATTTCGTTTCCTATTATTTTTATCAACAATATATTCGTCTTAATTATTATATTCTAGTTGCGTGTTCTTAGTCTATTCTCCATTGTATAAGTGGATCATGTTACACAGCTGTTAACCTGATTTGCATATCAACGTTGTAACTAATCTCGCTTGAATACCAACGTTATTGAGTCAGACTATACTCAATATATCCGCCATCAGGATGAGAGACTGTCTGGTGCAGCATAACAACGAGTATGCTAAACCAACAGTATTGTTATGTTTCTGAAGTATGTGTGTTATAATGTTTACCCAACTTTATTGTTATTACCACACTGACTGTACTTCAATATACACCTCGTTGGTACAATAGTATTTACTGATGGGTTAGGTTACTCTTAGGTACATATGTGTGATGTGTGCGAGATGTAATGTGATGTGATGTTATTGTTGTTGTTTTTTTTATTTATAACAATATATAATTCTAGCTCAACCTAAAAGCTCGTAAGCTATACATTATAATATTGTCCAAAAGCAGTATAACAGTATTCTCAAAGACTTAGTGTTTATTGCATCTCAGCCTTATTAATTTCAAAGGTTTGTGGCATTGTTTCGATAATTGAATTAATTAAACTCTGATGGTACTGTAGTTCTCTATAATGTCTAGCTGTTCTGTGAGTAGAGATGAATATTGTTGCATTAATTATTATTTTCTTATTATTAAGGTATTATAGGTGACACTGTATAGGTGATGTTGTGGCTGCTATATTATTTCTTAATCTTTTTTCCCACATTATACCGAAATATGTGGTTCTTGCCTTCATTATCTTCTGGCACCTTTTAAGACTTCTGTATTATCAAGAGGACAAATAATTATACAGTTATTTCCGGTATTCTATAAACAGTGTTAGTTAAGACAGTAACACTCAGGGTACTGGCCATCTACCCCCCCCCCCCCTCTGTTAATGTTCGTAATAAAAATACAAGCTTATGCAATGACCAGCCAGCCACCCATGTTACTACTCTTAATAAATTCAATAAGGTGAGACAATAGAGGAACAATAACACCTAGAGTGGTACACTGCCGCCCTCACTACAACAATATACGCCATAATACACTTGTCAAAGCCGCCGCGTGTATTGGAATCCAAAATGTATTCAATTGTGAGTCGTTCACTGTATTCTATAGCGCTGATTTGAATGTGAATCATGTGGTGACGCCTGACACCAACCAACTCCCTCTCGGATATTTTTCTATGTTATTTGTGTCGTAAAGCAGTGAATTTTTAGCCCCTGAGCCATGCACAACACGAATAAAAGTTAAGTTTTCCAATTTTGAACAACTCTCGACGGGGACAGTGGAAATTTGAGCTTATTGGAATGTTGTGAATAGAAGTCATAGCAGCATATACAGTTATGTTAAATAATATATATTCACCATTACTCTTTTTTACACGTAATTACTCATTATGTTGATTCTTGTGGTATTTATTAATTATTAAACATATACGTGACATTTTCGTTACACCAAGAATGGGTGAAAAAATGTGCACGTATTGGATAAACTCACAGACAACATACAGAAGCACAGACGGTGGCAGAGATAAACTGAAACCTAAGAAACACACAACAAAATATGAATAAATAACAAGACAAAAAAGGTAAAGTTAATGAAGTTGATAAGGAATATAGAGAGTAAATTATGGAAGTTTGTAAAGAATTAACTTAGCATCGATACTTTGGATGAAGGTTAGGTTAGGTTAGGTTAGGTTAGGTTTGTAAAAAAAAAATATTAACTTGACACTGATACCCAGGAAGAAAGAAAGGTGAATATGACCGAGGCAGACCAGAAGAAGGCTGTATAAGTAGTCGTTCTACCCGGTATGGTCACGGAAGAACCTGACTCAGAGACACTTTACCACAAGATTTTCCCTGGTACTTTAAGGAACCTTTGTATTTGTTCCGCTTTATTGATACATAGGAAAATATCACAAAAAATTACGTTGATGGATGGATGGATGGATGTGTATATGTATGTATGTGCGCGTGTGCACTCTAATTGCGGCTATTGTGAAAAAGTACGTGAGAGTTTTATCATTTTTGTATCATTTAATGCAATTTCGTATTTTCTGTTTGTGTCTTTCCTGATCATTTATACCCATGGGAGGGGAGGGGGTGGTTGGTAGGGGAGGTGGTTGGTAGGGGAGGTGGTTGGGTGGGGGAGGTGGTTGGTGGTAGAGGAGGTGGTTGGTGGGGGGAGGGGGTGTTGGTTGGTAGAGGAGGTGGTTGTGGGGAGAGGAGGTGGTTGGTAGAGGAGGTGGTTGGGAGGGAGGTGGGGGTGGGGAGGGGGAGGGTTGGTAGGGGAGGTGGTAGGGAGGTGGTTGGGAGGGGGAGGGGGAGAGGAGGTGGTGGTGGGGAGGTGGTTGGTAGGGGAGGTGGTTGGTAGGGAGGTGGTTGGTGTGGGGAGGTGGTTGGTGGTGGGAGAGGAGGTGGTTGGTGGGGAGGTGGTTGGTAGGGGAGGTGGTTGGTGTGGGGAGGTGGGTGGTAGAGGAGGTGGTTGGGGGAGGTGGTTGGGAGGGGAGGGGGAGGTGGTTGGGAGGGAGTAGGAGGTGGCTGGTGGTTTGGGGAGGTGGGTGGTTGGTTTAGAGGGAGGTGGTTGGTGCCTCAGGTGGGGAGAGTTGGGAGAGGAGGGAGGGTGTGGGAGGGGAGGATGGGAGTGTGACACAGACAGCCAGGTTGATCATTTAGTCAGACCTAACAGACAGCGGACACCAATTGCGCTGAGGGAGAATTATTTATTTTTTTTTGTAATTATATATATGTTTTTGTTTTATGGACAGCAGCTGGTGATGTATGAGACAGTATTGGAGGAGGACGTGGTGGAGGCAGTGGTGGGGAGGACGTGGTGGAGGCAGTGTTGGAGGAGGACGTGGTGGAGGACAGTGGTTGGAGGAGGACGTGGTGGAGGCAGTGTTGGAGGGAGGACGGGGGAGGTGTTGGAGGAGGACGTGGTGGAGGCAGTGTTGGAGGAGGACAGGTGGGGAGGCAGTGGAGGAGGATGTGGTGGAGGCAGTGTTGGAGGAGGACGTGGTGGAGGCAGTGGAGGAGGACGTGGTGGAGGTAGGGAGGAGAAGGAGGGAGGAGGACGTGGGGAGACAGGTGGAGGAGGACGTGGGGAGACAGTGTTGGAGGAGGACGTGGTGGAGGCAGGGAGGAGGACGTGTGTTGGAGGAGGCAGTGTTGGAGGAGGGACGTGGTGGAGGCAGTGTTGGAGGAGGACGTGGAGACAGTGTTGGAGGAGGACGTGGGGCAGTGTTGGAGGAGGACGTGGTGGAGACAGTATTGACGTGGTGGAGGCAGTATTGAGGAGGACGTGGTGGAGGCATGGTGGATTGGAGGCAGGAGGAGGACGTGGGGGCAGTGGAGGAGGACGTGGAGGCAGTGTTGGAGGAGGGCGTGGTGGAGGCAGTATTGGAGGAGGACGTGGGGACAGTATTGGAGGACGTGGAGGCAGTGTGAGGAGGACGTGGTGGAGGCAGTGTTGGAGGAGGGCGTGGTGGAGACAGTATTGGAGGAGGACGTGGTGGAGGCAGTGTTGGAGGAGGACGTGGTGGAGACAGTATTGGAGGAGGACGTGGTGGAGGCAGTGTTGGAGGAGGACGTGGTGGAGACAGTATTGGAGGAGGACGTGGTGGAGACAGTATTGGAGGAGGACGTGGTGGAGGCAGTGTTGGAGGAGGACGTGGTGGAGGCAGTGTTGGAGGAGGACTTTGTGGAGGCAGTGTTGGAGGAGGACTTTGTGGAAGCAGTGCTGGAGGAGGACTTTGTGGAGACAGTACTGAAGGAGGTGGTATAAATTATTCAGTTTGTTGAAGCATCACTCGGTAGACTTCGGTGACAGGTTCGAGCCCCAGCAGGAGAGGAGGACTATCATTACTATAATATTGTTAATGGAAGGAGACAGTAAGCATCTGTAATGTGCTGTATCTCCATTATTGTGTGGGAGACGGGGAGGAGGGAAGGGGTGATAGGTGACCGGGAAGGGATTGTGGGGTGGGGACAGGGAGGAGCGGGCATGGTGTTGAATCGGACTTGGGAGTGTGCGATGGATAGGAGGCGGGGTAATGATGTGACATGAATAGAGGACTGTGGGGATGGGGCAGGTGGTGGGCAGGACAAGGGCATAAAAGTGGAAGAAAGAATAAACAAAAAGACTAATAGGTTGAGGGGGAGGGGTTGTGGGGTGAAGGGTAGTTGGAGGGGTAGAGGTTGAGTTGAGGGGAGAGACTGAAGGGGTGAAGGTGGATGGGACAAGAGATGGGAGGGTAACGACCTGTGATGCATCAAACACAAGAACCAGCATCTGTCATCTTGATTACTTCACCAACATCAAAGTTTACTTCTACTGGTCATCAACTATATCTCTCTTGAAGGAATAACAACCATGACCCACCGATTCTATATCAACAGCCTCTCTCCCTCGTCCTCAGTGCATGAATTCCATTTACCATCACTACTGTTCATACCAACCAAATTAAAGCCTTGTGTTTGCTCTTGTACCGAGACTTACGTGACTGTTCTCAATTCATCATCATTAGAGGATCGCGTGCCCTGCAGACGGACATTAATATCTCAAAACAAATATTAATCGCTGAGGGCTGGGCCGGGAGTGTAGGGTGGAGGATTCACCTGCATGGAGACTAAATCACTAATTGTGGACGGTCTCACGTGAATCTTGTTGACAGGGTAAGTGGAGGATGACGTCCTTGGCCAACACTCACCTTGTCTTTTTCTTGATGGTCTCTGATATTTCCCTCACCAGACATACGTAATATAGATGTATTATTATACTTATATTTAGTTACCTCAAGAAACCATTTGCCTGGTACCACATTCTCCAAAGATCTTAAACTATTCTTGTAAGTCTCTACTTAACTTACTCAATTAAGCTGAGACAAATATGGTGTCAAATCTTCTCAAAGACTTTACTAAGTTAGATGCATTCTTCAGTTTTAATATCCAAAGTTAAGAAATTAAGGGATAAATTTTCAATATAAATGGTAGACAACTCGAACTGGGGGTGAGTAGAGGAACAAACGCAGCTTTGATTTGTTGGGGGACATCCAATAACTAGTCGCTGACGCCTGTGTGTAGAGCCTATTAGGTAACTGCATGGCCGCCCACGTAAATGTAAAACATTCTGTAATAACTGACCAAATGTGTGTGTGTGTGTGTGTGTGTGTGTGTGTGTGGAGAGAGAGAGAGAGAGTGACCTGATTGCAGAATACAAACAACCTTTGTTTATCACCGCCAGGAATATTTTTATATAAATTTTTTTTATCATGGTAGTTCTGTTCAATAGGTGACAACACTTTTGTTTGGTCTCGATATGATGTGGGTCAAATTTAATTGGCTTTGATGTACAGTTGAGGATAACTCACTGTTTTGTGTGTGTGTGTATGTAGGTGTGTAACCATATAAGGATCACATTGAAACATTATAATTTTCATATTTTCGAAATTATATGTAATAGACCAACATTATCATATATACAGTGCGTAAGGTTTGGGCGTATAACACATCAGACCTCTATGAGCGTAAAGGTGAAATAATTGTGTTTGACATCATACTCATGTTGTTATTTTGTATTATTAGTATCTACGTTACCTTCAACAAAGTTAGGAAGGACAGAGAGTTGTGTTACTCTCTCTTTTATCTCTGACACGCTGTTGTGAGGACTGACGAACGTTCTATTTTTTCGTTATCATCTATAACAAAGTTCATTTAAATACCTGTATCCCATGAACGCCAATAGTTATTCACAACATCTAATGTACATAAATATTTTGGTGACCTCATTAACAAAGGTCAAGGTCAAAGATGATAATATTAGACTGGGGAGTTACCGCGTGTGTGCGTGCGTGCGTAAATATGCATATGATGACTTATTTTGGTCTCCCATGACCTTCCCTGGCAAACATCCACACACACACAAACACTCTCTCTCCTTTCTCTTCTTTCCCCCTGTTTCATTTATGTCTAAACTATGCTCTAATTGTTACATCGTGGGACTGAGAGTGGTGCCTTGCCGTGTCTCATTTCTACTTGGCTAAATGAGTCGAGGAAAGTGACGGTCGGTGTCAACCATGAATTATGCAAGTGCGTTCGTGATGGTTTTAGCCTGTTCCTCATTTTCTGTCACATCTCTACGTTTTCTCTGATAAAACCATAAACTTAAATACATTCACCTGCTCGCCAGTCTAATCTTACTAGGTGGTTCCTGATCTTCAGTGGCTGGATCACCATAATACATGTTTTGATCTAATGAACTTGGTGACGAAGGCAATTTATCAATGTATTTAAAATTTGACATTTATGCAAAATGGTCAACAGTGAAGATAGTGAAGAGTTAAAGGAAGACTTGATAATATTCGACGGTTATTGGTATAGATAACAAGTAACGCCAGAGAGGGGAGAACAACATACCTTGGCAGCCAGCCTGCGGTAAACTGTTTTGATTCTTACCAATTTAGTGTTATTTTAATGCTACAGTAGTGGCTCATACAGTGCTCTACAACGGGGGATCGGTGGTAGAAGCGGTACCGTTCTTGCCTCGCAAGCGAGATGTCCCGGGTTCGATTCCCGGGCCGGTGGAAGTTGTTTGGACTTACTTCCTAGCCCTCATTAGTCCCTGTTCACCTAGCAGTAAAGTAGGTACCTGTTGTAAGTCGAAAGTTGCGAATTCGTATTCAGGGACAAGTTGTTGGAGCTTCCAATAACTTGAGGACATAAACCACTGACTCTTCAGGCTTCTACGCCCTTGACTCTTCAGGGGCTTCTGCGCTTCACCTTACACAATGATGTAGGGGAGAGCCCAATAAACAAAAAAAAAAGTGCTCTACAACCACTTGAATACTTCGCTTTATCACAAACAACATTGAAGCTTCGAAAGCAAAATATCGGCCGTCTTAGTGAGCCGTGTACTAACATCTCGACGTAGCGAAAAATATAGTAATATTCTTTCAGAGAAGACTTGGGGCTACGGTAGGTAATGTTGGCTCGTCGCATGATGTCGCTTTGAGAGGTCCCTGCCCATGTGTACACAACGGGGAAGGAGTTGATCTGAGGCCTCAAGCGATGCGTGTTGATCCTTTTGATGCTGGGTCAGCCCTCCCAGGAGAAGCCCGTGTCTCGGGATCCCTCCGGCCTGTTATCATGCAGTAGTGGAGACGGACAAACAACAACCCAGAAACTGTGATAAGTGGCCTTTGTTGTGGTGAGGCTGTGGCCACAAGTCAACCTTGTTGTGGTGAGGCTGTGGCCACAAGTCAACCTTGTTGTGGTGAGGCTGTGGCCACAAGTCAACCTTGTTGTGGTGAGGCTGTGGCCACAAGTCAACCCTGTTGTGATGAGGCTGTGGCCACAAGTCAATATTGTTGTGGCGAGACTGTGGCCACAAGTCAACCTTGCTGTTGTGATGCTATGGCCACAAGTTAACCTTGTTATGGTGAGCCTGTGGACATAAGTATACCTTGTTGTGGTGAGGTTGTAGCCACAAAGTGAACTTTGTTGTGGTGAGGCTGTGGTCACAGTTGAACCTTGTTGTGTCGAGATTGTGGCCACAAAGTGAACGTTGTTGTGGTGAGGTTGTGGCCACAGGTGATCCTTGTTGTGGTGAGGCTTGGCCACAAGTGAACTTTGTTGTGGTGAGACTGGCCACAACACTCACACCGAGGTGGTTGTTTATATTCATGAAAGCAGAATTGTAAACTCATCTTCACAGAATCGTCACAAAAACAAACTCAGCCTTGAAGCTACACGTTCTTTAAGTCAAAAGTAAAAAAATAAAATTTTCCTTCATTCAGAGTTTCACTAACTTCCTCTGGACGTGACAGCCAACTCCGACCTTAACTTGTCCTTTTCTACACTTTTATATTTCGACTCTCCTTTTTTTAATCTTCTTCCATCTTAACCAACTCAAAGTTCCTCGTAAAATATCTATTGGAAGCTTTAGTGTGTGTCTGAGCCACGAATCTGGCGATAAAATCATGTTGATCAGTGTGAGAGGTGGATGACAGCCAGGAGGTGAAGGTCCTCACTTTTGACGGCCGGCAGAGGAGGAGAAGATGAAAAGGAAGAGAGAAGAAAATGTGAGAGGTTGTGATAGAGAGACTAGTGGGCGGGAAATGGGTGTAGGGGCGAGGAGAAGGATGTCGTGGGCGGGTGAGGGCGTGGTTCCGCGCAGAGATCTGGGAGGCGGAAGACGTCCGGGACGCTGACTGGTGATTTTTAATGTGAGGGCGAGAGGGAGGGATTGGTCGTGGGTGAGAAGGAGGTAATTGTCATGAGTGGGATGGGAGAGGAATGATAGGACTGTAGTTTGATGGGGAAGGTTGAAAGAGACGCATGGAAAAGAATATAAAGGTAGAGGGTACAATGCCACTATAGCTCTCAGCCACAGATAGACATCTTACATCACAGTCTCCTGGTCGACCAAGTGATCCTCCACTTTACTGACACACTTCCTCAAAGTTGCCCTAAATATATGTTTTGAATTACTATTACTTTACTCAGTCTATGTAAAAGTTGTCGCGTTTCTTACGTTTCTTACGTTGACCTTCCCAGTGTCTTTATTGATCCCGCCGGAGGTGTTAAGTTCTCAGACTGTACGACAGTTCTTATGTTACCTCAGCAAGTCTCTCACCGACGCCGATGGTCCCATTGTCTTAATAGTGTACCTGTGACCTCACCCCTTAGTTCCTCACACTTTGGCGACCATCAACGATATTTTTATAAAGATTTATATTTAGAATACAAACTAATGTCTTCCGTTGATAACCATTGATGCCGTCCACAATGCTGAACAGCAACAGTTTAGTGTAAGTTGAGACACACAGACAGTCACAACAGAACCACCGTCCACAGACAATAACCACAGAACCACCGCCCACCCACAGACAATAACCACAGAACCACCGCCCACAGACAATAACCACAGAACCACCGCCCACAGAACCACACAACCACCGCCCACAGACAATAACCACAGAACCACACCCACAGACAATAACCACAGAACCACCGCCCACAGACACAACCACAGAACTGCCACCCACAGACACAACCACAGAACCACCGCCCACAGACACAACCACAGAACCACTGCCCACAGCCCACACAATAACCACAGAACCACCGCCCACAATAACCACAGAACCACCGCCCACAAACCACACAACCACCGCCCACAGACAATAACCACAGAACCACCGCCCACAAACCACACAACCACCGCCCACAGACAATAACCACAGAACCACCGCCCACAGACAATAACCACAGAACCACCGCCCACAAACCACACAACCACCGCCCACAGACAATAACCACAGAACCATCACCCACAGACAATAACCACAGAACCACCGCCCACAAACCACACAACCACCGCCCACAGACAATAACCACAGAACCATCGCCCACAGACAACACAGGAATCAGTCATCTGGTCATCAGGTGTTTCCTAAACTCGTCGTCATCGTCTAAGTCTCACAAATTGCTCCGATCATGAGATTTTGGCGGCCACTTGAAGTTTGTAAACACGATAATGTTAAAAGAACATCAGCTGCCACCAGAGAGCACGTGTGTGGAATATGTTACCAACGATGATGTAGTAGTTGTTTGGGGCGTGAAATGTTTATACTTCAAATGGTGCCTAAATAATGATAATATAGGAGTATTTGAATGTACCTGAGTCTTGCTAGTTTAGTGACGATTGATATGAGCGCCAGCGTGTAATATATAACAGTATATCAGTGTTGTGAATCACAGTAAAGTCTTAACAAAGTTGTTGAATTCGCTGAATAGACAAAAGTTATAAGAGTTGAAGCCCAATATATGAGAGCCGAGCCAGACCCGTCACCAGCTGGGCGGAGTTGGCTACATCACGCCCAGTTACGCCGTCTGGCGCGACATTATTTGTTCACCTCAATATTTCACGCCAGCGACGCTAATATTGTGGCGATACTGTGAGTGAACTGTTGTGGAAAACTTAGTTATCTCACCATGTGCTTCTCGTGGTCTCTGTGATCTTACTAGCGAGGGAATACAGAAAAATGAGGACTGACTTGACTGAAAATTTAACAAGAAAAATTATGACCGGAAAAAAATTAAAATGTATTTCAGTAAAACCCAAACAAAAAAAGGGCCAAACATAGTGAAAGTGAAGTTCGATAAAGAAAGTTAACCAAGAATGACGAAAACACGGAGATAGAGATTTTGTTTATGTAGGAAATAGAGACACGTAGTAGTGGTAGTGGTACTGGCTGGGTCACGGGTGCTGCTGGACACAAACATATCGCCTAATATTTTCTTGAAGTTTCTCCGCGAACAGAAAGTATTAATCCATAACTTTCCTTTGGCCAATCCTCAGTGTTAACTTTGCTGTTGTTTCTGACAAATCATGGAAGAGTTACACCATTGATCTTTATTTACTTGTTTAGATGAAGATAAAAGAAAATTAAGACAATTAAGTTTATATAATTCTCGTGAAAGTAATTAAAACGCGTAAGTTAGTACTGTAATGGAGGAAAAATTATAATATGGCCTTCACAGGTAATTTGTTGAAATCATAATAACATTAATAGAAGATGTGTATTTTATATCCCTTCTCCATCTCGGTTTCACTCCGCTCTCCCAATGCTAAACCTGTCAGCTCCGTTCTTCATCACACTATATCCTCAGCGGTCATACTATTTTTCAGTGACACCCCCATTGTGTTCTGTCATTCTCAACACGCCTTCTCCCCATACTGAATGTTAGGTCTTTTATAAATCAACATAATCATAAAATATTAGTCTTACATACGTATATTTCTTTTCTATAATTTGTCTTCTTGTTATAGTCTGTTCCATTGTTGATCTTGTTCTAAATTCCGGTTTATAAATCTCGATATCTCTTCAGCTGTGGGTTGCCTCCTGTTCAATATCATCCACATGAACGAGCCTCGTCCCTCACTCACAATAAGCTGATTTCCCTTTAATTTCCGCCACTCTCTCGTTTCCCCTTTATTCTTGTATATGAGAATTATCACAGCTTTCTCCGAACAGTCCTTCACTAATCCCTTTCCTAGAACTTGTTAAATCTTACTGTTAATGTTTCATTCTTCGTGTTTTCTTTTGCTTTCACCATTACCGGTGTTTTATCGCTTCAATTATTCCCATTCTTTAGGGATTTTTGTTTCACCTATGACTATACTTCCTTAATATTTCCTTCTTTCTCACTACTCTGCCTCACTTCCTTTAGTCAAACTTACGGAATTACATAACCCTTCGTGCCGCGAATCATAAACTCGTGTCATAAATTATAATATCCATTTTTTTTTGGACGACACCGAATGTGAGACAACAACGGGGTGTACTTTGTAATTTGAGGATAATAATGATGAATGTGCGTGATACATAGGGAAGGTAATTTACGTTACTAACTGCATAATTCCCTTCAGTTACTACAGCCACGTCGTTTATCAGTGGTTTATATGTGATGTAGAGATGACTTAGCGTGTGGAATCTTTTACCTGGTTATTGTGTATCAAGGGTGTAGCCACGTCACCTGTGTACTGTGCTCCTGTGTATCACCGTAATAAGGATGTACTTAGTCACCTTTCTACCCAATTTATTTTTGTAATGAGTTTACCTGTGTACAACCATGACAGAAGTGTACTGAAGTAATGGTTGTGTATTGGTCACTACGGTGCGTTATGGAGTGCTCATGAGTGTCGTAGTAGTGCCTCACACCTGTGGTCATGAGTGTTGTGGTAGTGCCTCACACCTGTGGTCATGAGTGTCGTGGTAGTGCCTCACACCTGTGGTCATGAGTGTTGTGGTAGTGCCTCACACCTGTGGTCATGAGTGTTGTGGTAGTGCCTCACACCTGTGGTCATGAGTGTTGTGGTAGTGCCTCACACCTGTGGTCATGAGTGTTGTGGTAGTGCCTCACACCTGTAGTCATGAGTGTCGTGGTAGTGCCTCACACCTGTAGTCATGAGTGTAGTGGTAGTGCCTCACACCTGTGGTCATGGTCGTGGTAGTGCCTCAACCTGTGTGGTCGTGGTAGTGCCTCACACCTGTGGTCATGAGTGTCGTGGTAGTGCCTCACACCATGAGTGTTGTGGTAGTGCCTCACACCTGTGGTCATGAGTGTCGTGGTAGTGCCTCACCCTGTGGTCATGGTAGTGCCTGTAGTCCTGTACCTGTGGTCATGAGTGTCTGCCTCACACCTGTGGTCATGAGTGTGTGTGGTAGTGCCTCACACCTGTGGTCATGATGTAGTGCCTCACACCTGTGTCGTTGGTAGTGCCTCACACCTGTGGTCATGAGTGTTGTGGTAGTGCCTCACACCTGGGTCATGAGTGTTGTGGTAGTGCCTCACACCTGTGGTCATGAGTGTGTGGTGCCTCACACCTGTGGTGTTGTGGTAGTGCCTCAAACCTGTGGTCATGAGTGTCGTGGTAGTGCCTCACACCTGTGGTCATGAGTGTTGTGGTAGTGCCTCACACCTGTGGTCATGAGTGTTGTGGTAGTGCCTCACACCTGTGGTCATGAGAGTCGTGGTAGTGCCTCACACCTGTGGTCATGAGTGTCGTGGTAGTGCCTCACACCTGTGGTCATGAGTGTTGTGGTAATGCCTCACACCTGTGGTCATGAGTGTTGTGGTAGTGCCTCACACCTGTAGTCAGTGAGGTCGTGGTAGTGCCTCGCTAATCTGTGGTCATGAGTGTTGTGGTAGTGCCCTCACACCTGTAGTCATGAGTGTTGTGGGTGGTGCCCTCACACCTGTGGTCATGAGTGTTGTAGCAATGCCTCACACCTGTAGTCATGAGTGTCGAGGTAGTACCACACCTGTGGTCATGAGTGTCGTGGTAGTGTAGTCATGAGTGTCGTGGTAGTGCCTCACCTTTGGTCATGAGAGTGTCGTGGTAGTGCCTCACACCTGTGAGATCATGAGTGTTGTGGTAGTGCCTCACACCTGTGGTCATGAGTGTCGTGGTAGTGCCTCACATCTGTGGTCATGAATGTCGTGGTAGTGCCTCACACCTGTAGTCATGAGTGTCGTGGTAGTGCCTCACACCTGTGGTCATGAGTGTTGTGGTAGTGCCTCACACCTGTGGTCATGAGTGTCGTGGTAGTGCCTCACACCTGTGGTCATGAGTGTTGTGGTAGTGCCTCACACCTGTGGTCATGAGTGTCGTGGTAGTGCCTCACACCTGTGGTCATGAGTGTCGTGGTAGTGCCTCACATCTGTGGTCATGAATGTCGTGGTAGTGCCTCACACCTGTAGTCATGAGTGTCGTGGTAGTGCCTCAACTGAGTGTCCTGCTGATGGTTCATGTGTGTAGTTATGACATATTTCAAGGTTTAGATGTCATTAATTCCCCCTAGTGTTCCCAGTGATCCGTGACTGACATAATACTTTCCTGCCTTACCACAATAAGCACTTATTCATCTGTACGACACAGTAATGATGTTGATTCCTCCGTCAGCGCCATATAGTAAGATACGTCAGTTTGAATTATGTTCATTAGTAAGTTGTTTTGGCATCGAAATTTTAATAAAGTTCAGGATCAAAAGTTCAACTTCACTCTGCCTTATCGACCCCAGTGCCGACGGCTGAATGGTATAATGTATAATTTGTGGCAGTAGCTAGAACGACTCAGTCATTCACTGAGAAATTTTTTTTATTTTTTGTAAGCTGTGTACCTTGACCCTGTTTATGTAGGTAGTGTGTACCTTGACCCTGTTTATGTAGGTAGTGTGTACCTTGACCCTGTTTATGTAGGTAGTGTGTACCGTGGCACTGTTTATGTAGGTAGTGTGTACCTTGACCCTGTTTATGTAGGTAGTGTGTACCGTGGCACTGTTTATGTAGGTAGTGTGTACCTTGACCCTGTTTATGTAGGTAGTGTGTACCGTGGCACTACACAGGTACAATCATAACTATGAGGAACACTCCTTAAGTAATTAAGTAAATAATTATATATATACTGTTTGTATTTTCTCATATCATTAAAATTGTTAAACATATTCTTCCTATATAAACTTACACTAAAAAGGACTGAGGTAATAGTGTGCACAATTCAATAGTAAATAACGTGGTGTTTTAACGAGAAGCAATATGTTGTCTTTCTTGGTTGTCTCATCATCTCTCCACTCATAACTACCCTTAATTCTCTCTCCCGCAGTTATCACTCTTGCTCCCAAAGTAAACAAATTAAGGACCGCTTCCCCAGTATTGCTTTTAATTACGTTGATTCATGATGGTGGAGGTTCAAGTGGCGGCCATGCAGGAGGCGCCCCTGTGTGTGTGTGTCAACATTATAAACATCTCGTGAGTCTCTCTCTCTCTCTCTCTCTCTCTCTCTCTCTCTCTCTCTCTCTCTCTCTCTCTCTCTCTCTCTCTCTCTCTCTCTTTATGGGTCTTATTTACTGTATACTAAAAGGTGGTGATGAGTGCGGATGAATTGTGTTGACTGTGTGACGTCACCACAAACGAGCCTTGGCGGTGCTGTGGGAGAGGAGAGGAGAAGAGAGGAGAGGAGAGGAGAGGAGAAGAGAGGAGAGGAGAGGAGAGGAGTAAGAAGGAGAGGGATAAAAGGAAACAAGAAACCAAAAAAGAAGGTCAATCGGCGATCAGACAGATAGACAAATAGACAGAGAGATAGATAGACAAATAGACAGATAAGGTAGACGGAGAGACAAAGAGAGACGAACAGACACAAAGACCAGAAGAACAGACAGATAAGACAGACGGACAGACAATTAGACAGCCAAACTAGACATATAGAATAGATGAACAAAATATATAGATAGACAGAACCGGACAGACACATAAGAGAGACGAACAGACAGATAAAACAGACAGTTAAGACACGGTGGCTCTTACAAGATTGATGCATGAAAAGAGAAAAAAAAAAAAATCATGGAATCCTCTTCTTTTTTCTACCCAGGATGGCTGATATACTGCGACACTTTCACCTAAATTATGCAACAATTAGCCTTCGTCCATCCTGGGATTTTTTTTTTTCCTTCAACCTCGAAACATTTATCTTGGTTGGGTCTTACCGGGATGTGGTGGGAGGGCAGGAGAGAGGATTACGGAAGGGGATAGAGGGATGAGGAAAGAAGAGGAGGGTAAGAAGGGGAGTAGACACACACACACACACACACACACACACACATGCACGCGCGCGATTGAAAGGAGAGACAATAGAAGATACAAGAAGAAAAAGAAGATAAAGACAGGGAGAGAAGGAAGAAGAGGAAAGAAGAAGAAGACGACAAGGAAAGAAGAAAGGGATGAGAGGAGAGGAAGAAGAGGTTATTTAAGCTATATTTCTCTCTATTTTCTCTGACATTTATCCTCTCTACATCTCCTTTCTTCCTTCCTCTCTCATTCCTTCCTTCCTTCCTTCCGCTCTCCTTCTTTCCTCATTTCCTCCATCTCGTCTTCCTTTCCCCATCTTCGTTTCCTTTGCCTTTCCATTTCAATATCCTCCTTATCTTCCTTGCTTCTTTTTTCTCATTTTGACTTTCACTCATTCTCCGCCCTTCCTTTCTCCCTCATTAGCCCTTCTAACTCTCTTTCCCTACGTTTACCTCCTTCTAGTTATTCACTCTTTCCCTCTTCCCTTTCTTCCTTACATCTCTCCCTCCCTCTATATCTTCATAACATTCCTCCCTCTCTCTTTCATCCTCAACCCCTTCTCTCTTAACATCGCCTTTTTTCCTTTTCCCTTTTCACTGCCCCTGTCTCTCTTTCCTTTCCATTATCCCCTCTCTCTCTCTCTCTCTCTCTTAAAACAAGGACATACAAGGGACAATAACCAAACTAGGAGAGGCTGAATACCTGAAGCTTCACTGTTGGGCGGGCAGCCTCCAGGACCACGCAGCCTCCAGGACCACGCAGCCTCCAGGACCACACAGCCTCCCCAAGACCACACAGCCTCCCCAAGACCACACAGCCTCCCCAAGACCACAAGTATAATTTTACAGGGCATTATCCTTTGATCCTATGAGCGGTGACTTCCTCATAAAGACTCTAGACTCTTTAGTAATCCAATCTGCTAACATTACAAAATTATTATTAGGCAACCAATAACAGCAGCGGTGATATTTATTTCAACCATTACAGTTCCCGTTTTGAAAGAGAGAGAGAAATATCTGAAAGATATGGCAAATAAAAAAAAATATCTATGTAAATTCAGTAACAAAAATAAAAAAAATGGTTGCAATAAGAGGAGGAAGGAAGCAATAACAGCGTGAGAAGAGTAATAACAGTAAGAGACACAGCAGTAACAGCGGTAGCAGCAGCCTGAACAGCAGTATAAAGATGACCTCACGCGTAGGATAAACATTTCTTGTAATATAAGTGGACGTTTATTGGATGACCCAAGCGGTGTCCTCCTGCAGTTGCTGGTGTCCTGATGTTGGTGTCCTGTTGGTCGTGGTGTCCTTCTGTTGCTGATGCTGGTGTCCTCTGGTGATGGTGCCCTTCTGCTGTAGGTGTCCTCTTGCTGGTGGTGTATTGATGTTGGTGTCCTCCTGCTGGTGGTGTCCCCCTGCTGGTGGTGTCCTCCTGCTGGTAGTGTCCTCCTGCTAATGGTAGCTTCCTCTCGGTGGTGTCCGCCTGCTGGTGGTGTCCTCCTGCTGGTAGTGTCCTCCTGCTGGTGGTGTATTGATGTTGGTGTCCTCTTGCTGGTGGTGTCCCCCTGCTGGTGGTGTCCTCCTGCTGGTAGTGTCCTCCTGCTAATGGTAGCTTCCTCTCGGTGGTGTCCTCCTTCTAGTGGTGTCCTCCCTGCTGGTGGTGTCCTCCTGCTGGTAGTGTCCTCCTGCTGGTGGTGTCTACTGCTGGTGGTGTCCTCCTGCTCGTAGTGTCCTCCTGCTGGTAGTGTCCTCCTGCTGGTGGCGTCCCTACTGCTGGTGGTGTCCTCCTGCTGGTAGTGTCACTCCTGCCTGTAGTGTCCTCCTGCTATGGTGCTTCCTCTCGGTGGTGTCCTCCTTCTGGTGGTGTCCTGCTGGTAGTGTCCTACTGCTGGTGGTGTCCTCCTGCTGGTGGTGTCCTCCTGCTGGGTGTCCTCCCTACTAATGGTAGCTTCCTCTCAGTGGTGTCCTCCTTCTGGTGGTGTCCTCCTGTTGGTAGTGTCCCCCTGATGGTAGTGTCCGCCTGCTGGTGGTGTCCCTCCTGCTGGTAGTGTCCTCCTGTGGTGGTGTCCTCCTGCTGGTGGTGTCCTACTGCTGGTGGTGTCCTGCTGGTGGTGTCCTCCTGCTGGTGGTGTCCTCCTGCTGGTAGTGTCACTCCTGGTGGCGTCCTACTGCAGTGGTGTCCCTCCTGCTGGTAGTGTCCTCCTGCTGGTAGTGTCCTCCTGCTAATGGTAGCTTCCTCTCAGTGGTGTCCTCCTGCTGGTGGTGTCCTCCTGCTGGTAGTGTCCTCCTGCTGGTGGTGTCCTCCTGCTGGTGGTGTCCTCCTGCTGAGTGTCCTCCTTCTGGTGGTGTCACTCCTTCTGGTGGTGTCCTCCTGCTGGTGGTGTCTCCTCCTGCTGGTAGTATCCTCACTGCTGGTGGTGTCCTCCTGCTGGTGGTGTCCTCCCTGCTGGTGGTGTCCTCCTGCTGGTGGTTCCTCCTTCTGGTGGTGTCCTCCCTGCTGGTGGTGTCCTCCTGCTGGTGGTGTCCTCCTGTGGTGTCCTCCTGCTGGTGGTGTCCTCCTGCTGGTCTAG